>NC_052613.1:11664388-11723421 GCF_016545825.1 Eucalyptus grandis
GTTGCTTCAGGATAATATTAACATTCGTGTTTGTCCATGTTGTGGAACTAGACCTGGATCATGATCATATGTTCCATGCTTGTTTAACTTATCTTTTGGTGAATGAACGAGTTTGAAAATTAATCAGATAATGTACTTCCATTGTTAAGGAACGATGCTTACACATTTTGAAAAGACTGATGTCTTTTTTCTGCTAATGTGATGATCCCCCCGAGGACCTTGGTCCCTCTTAATCTGCTGGACACTTGCAATGTCAAGCTTGTTTGCCAAGTCTGATGACATGAAACTTCTTTTATTTTTGCCCAGGATTTCTGTGAAGTTTCCCCAGAGAAGCTGCCAAATTATGAAGAGAAGATCAAGAACTTCTTTGAGGAGCATCTCCACACTGATGAAGAGATTCGTTACGCTGTGGCTGGAAGTGGTAAGTCCTGATTTTCTTCTCTCAGCTTTCTATATTCTGCTTTCCATTGAATTCTCTAAACTTTGCCTTGTCGTCTAGGTTATTTTGATGTTAGGGACAAGAATGATGGTTGGATTCGTGTGTGGGTAAAGAAAGGTGGAATGATTGTTTTACCAGCTGGAATGTACCATCGCTTTACCCTCGATTCGAATAATTACATCAAGGTATTTACAATACATGCATACTTCACTTCTTTGATCCAGCACACATGGAGGACACACAACACACACACAGACACACACATGAAGAGAACGAGAGAACTAGATTTGGGCCTTCTAAACTTGTTGCAGCTGTTTTATAATCGGTGGAAGAATGAATTTTCTTATCAGCAGAAAGAATTTTTGTTCACTCTCTGCTAAGTGATCTTTTATATAGGCTATGCGACTGTTCGTTGGTGATCCAGTTTGGACCCCATTCAATCGTCCCCATGACCATTTACCAGCGAGGTATTGATCCATCCTTTCCTTCTAGTCGCTTACATCTCCAGTTTCTCTGATGTTTCACATACACCATGTTGCTCCCGAGTCTTAAGAGAATCAATTCTTCCTTGCAGGAAACAGTACGTTGAAGCTTTTGTGCAGAAGGAACGCAATGATCATGCTGTCAATGCCGCAGCATAATGTGTCTTCTCTGTTGGGCTTTCATGAGATATAAACACCCAAATATATGACTTGGTCTGTAATATGTGGCTTCTCAGCTTGAATTATCAATTTGCCCTGACTTGGCTTATATGGCACTTGGTTGTTATGCTTATAGTTATGTGGTTTCGGATCTTTATCCGGGACATTGGCTGGTCCTTGTGGATAGACAAACGAATAAAAGCGGTTGTGCCGCCTTATGCTTTGGGCCTGTTGTGTATTTTTCAACGATCTTCTAGTGGGCGATTTGTCCCTCGGTTATCTTCATGTTTTTGGGGGCATAAACTCAGTATGACATGAATATCGTGTTCTGTCGGAGGTTTAGTGAGATGTTGCCATGAAACGTGTCGATGCGGTAAAATGGTAAATTGTGAGTCGCATGCGTGGAGGGCGATTTCTAATCATCTGCTCTGGTGGGCTAGTGATGAATAGAATTTCAGCATTTTGCTTGTTGGCTCTAGTCCAAGTTGCACTTCTCTTGCAAATTCGGGTGGTCACTGCATAAACCCTGAACTATCCGAAATGGGAAGTCTTCCATTCGAATAAGGATGTCTTTGAATCAGACTTTGAACACTCCGAGTGCTCCTGTTCGATACGAGTTTTCGCACGCTTAAATTTAGGTTATATTTTGTCAACGGGCTCAAAATCTAATATAATCTTCAACACTAATTGCGTGCCAAAATAGCCTTTTGTAGGATAATCAACCCAACTCATGATATTATTCTGAACTCAAAGGCTAGTTCAAAAATTCTCTCTCTCAACCCACTTCTAGCACATTTTCTTTACCCCATATCATATTGACTTGCAGATGATCTGGATTCGAATTTCAAACTATGCCGCTTCCCTTGAGATTGTGTATACTTGTTCCCATTTTAACTTCACTACGTGGTATTCAGAGCCAATTTCAACACACTAGATTAAGTTGGCACATCGGGTTGGATCAAAAAGAATACTTTATCCAAGCCACGGATCAGGGTAGACAATTGGCATTTCTTCTTGGCCGACTTGGATCCCAAGAATCTCAGTCAAGCTAGATTTGAATTCGAAACCTTTTGAGGTTCACCAATTAATTTTACCAACTTGATCAAACCATTTTCGATGGTATTTAGAGCCAGTTTCGACACAAGTCAACATGTCGGGCCGATAAAAAAGAATACTATATCCCTGCCACATATTAGGCTAGATGCCCAACATTTCTTCCTGGCCGACTTAAATCCCAAGAACCCTGGTCAAGCAAGATTTGAATTCGAGACCTTCCGCGTTCACCGATTGGTTTCACCAACTCGGTCGAACCGTTTTCGATCTTGCATCGGGTCGGCCCACCTCTTCTCTGCACCCTAGTAAGTAGGCCCATCTCCAAATCACTTTCTCAAGGCCCAACCACAAAAACCAGGAGCTTCCCCTCCCAATTTCTTAAATCTCTCTGTCCGCCTCAGTCGCCTTCTCAGTTCCAACGCTCCGTCGTCGCTGCTCCTCTACTGCCTTGTGCGGACCGTGCAGGTATGTATGGCTTTTGACGCTCGTCTCGAGTCTGCATTCGGGGTTTGCTTCTTGATCCGCCGCCGTTTCTTGGGTTTGATACCAGTTCCCTGGTCATGGAAATGCCAAGATTTTACGGGCGTTTCTGTTCCCAATTTGTCCGTGCTGGCTCAGCGCTGGCTTGTCCCATGATTTGGGTTCTTGGGTTAGTGTCGGCAGGCGTTGGCGATTCCGTTTCGTTCTTTTAGGATGTAGTTCTTGTGCAGTTCCGGTTGGGGGCATGAGGGTCGACGGTGAATGTTTTGTGTTGAGCTCCCCGTGCCCGCAAGGTGTTCGACCGTATTCCTATGAGAGCCTTGGTGTTGTGTTTTTGCCCACTTGAGGGGGGAGAAAGGAGGGATGTAGAGCCTCGGGTTCTTAGGTTTGCGATGGCACAGTTCGAAGGTTCCGTTTCGAACAACATGGATGATTTTGCGTAGTTTTCCCATGGCCGTAACCAGTACCGTGGGCTTGCTAGTCTTGCTACATTTTTCTAATCAACCTTGTCTCTATATCCTTTCGATTTTTTCCCTTAAAGTTCATTGAAGGGAAGACTCTAGTCGTACAAAAAAGTGGAATGGTTTTCAGATGGGGGCTTGAACTTTTACTAACTCTAGTCGTTTTGTGTCTGGAAATGCGCACTATTTGCTTGAGGAGAGATGGGATCAAGAAAAGGACAATGAGAAAACATAATACAATGTTTGAGAGTATGTCCTATCCCACATCTCAAATAGGAAGAGACGCAGAAAGCGTTTGGGCTTCTAGCTCCATATGCCTGCTTTAATCTTTGCCAAGCTAGAATGAGACATTGAATATTCAATCACCGAGATGATCATGCAGCATCTCAAGTTACTCTAAAATGGTTGAATTACTAGATTGAAGATTGCTGTCTAAATGTGACCTTGCCTAGTAATGTATTGTTAATTAAAAAATGTTTTACGGTGTCGCTTCTCATAGTCCCTTGCAAATAAATCTAACTGGTTCCTTCTGAAACTTTGCTAGTTTTTTTTTTATTCATGTATATTAGTTCTGTTCTATAATTGATCATTGTGAAAAATCAAGAAGTGATTGGTGAGATATTAGTTATTTGCCCAGTCGTGTAATAGTATTTTGCTTTTTCTTTGGCAGCATCTTTGTTTATTTTGTATGTGCGGGTGTGCTGTGTGTTCATTCTAGTTGTCCAAACATAGCTGTCTGGGTTTTGTCATGGAAAAAGCTAATTTTGATGTCCCCTTCAGTGTTGCTGAGAAAGGGAAAAGCATGAATGCCTTCAAAGCTTACAAGGCTTGCACGCCGATTGCATGGAGCCCCAACTTGTACATAACCTTGGTTAGGGGCATTCCTGGAACCAGAAGACTTCACCGAGGCGTACATTGGAGCGCTGCGGCTTGGCAAGTGTAACCGAACTGTTATGAGATGGAACACCCCTACCGTTAGGGGAATGTTGCAACAAGTAATGATTAGTCAGTTACTGCATTTTAGTTTTGTTTATCAATGTTATTTGCTTACTTGAAGAATCTATTACATGATTAGGTAAAGAGGCTAGTTGTGATTGAAACAGAAGAGATGTTCAAAGCCCGTAAACAGAAGGATGCAAACCACCGAGCTTTACGTCCGCCATTGGTCATAAGCCATCTGCCTGCCCCAGATTGCAGTTCTTAAAAGCAAATGTTGTCCCCTTAGGTCAGATCCTTCTCCAATGTTGTTTTGTTGGACAATACAGTTTCTAGATGTGTTATTGGATAGAAATCCATTGGCTGTACTAGTTCCGTCATGATTGGGTGGTTTTACCGGAAGATATATTTTGCTGTGAGTTAATTAATCAATTGATTGCTACGTATCTGGTGGAAGTGAAATAAAGGGCAGAGTTCACAATCTGGGTCCATGAAATTATACTATCGGCCTGTGGACAGTCAAAAAAAGAAAAGGCAGACTGATATATTTCAATGGGTGATTGCACTTAACATTCTCCAGATATCTTGTTGCTGAGTTGGTGAATTTCCACCATTTTACTTGAAAGGGTTACAAACTGAAGTTTCATTCAGTTTTGTTTGCAAAATCTGTTGCTTTGAGAATTTGGAGCTTCTCTTCTAAGGAGGAGTCAAATTCACTCAATCCCTCTTTATTAATATTGCTTAAGTTTATTTACTTTTGAAAAGGCTGAGATCCTTCCGATCTGTGTGGTCTTCATTCATCCATTGTCATCTGAGTCTCATCGTGATCTCCTTGGCAAAGGTGCTTGTGGCTTATTAGTCTGCAATTACCATTCCATACATTAAGCAAAGCTTCTTTACTTCCACTTAATACCAATAGATGTTTCTTCTCAAGGAGGAAGTTTTTTTCGAAGTATACTGCATGTTGAATAATCCATTGAAACATCCTTTGAGAGAATGATTTATAGTACGACAAACTCTAATCTGAGATCTAACCAAGACGGTTTTGGGCACAGTATTTGTATCAAGACAATGCTTCACTTTATATTATGCTTCTGAGGATTACATTCTGAACTACTTTCACTGAGTACATAACTCTAATTCCAAAACCCTACACAAGTGCTCCTCCCTTAACAAATTCGGTGAAGGCCAACGCAACTAGTCCCAACATCGCCAACCTTCCATTCCACAACTCGGCATTGGAAGTCATCACCCCATCAGACTTCGACTCAACCGTGACTCCTTGAAGCAGCGGAACAAGAGAAGCGACCGAGAGCAGAATGCTCGTCCCTATGAACCACGGGATGCCACCTTCACTGATCTGAGCGAACAAATCCTGGCCTTTAGACAATTCAACCGCAATGGCTGCCACGAAGCCAATCATTGCGAGTCTGCCATTGATCCTCTCTGGTGCCGGTCCACTGAATGCGAACACATCGGTAAAGCCGGTGCTCACCTGTCGACATGATAAACGTTAGTATATGCAAGGAGTGGTTACTAGGAGTGACTTTCTCACTTGATCAAAACTCAAGTCAGCATGAGCATCGCCAGTGCAATTTCGTTGACAACATTTATCCTTCGGAAACTTCCATACTAATGTTTAATCTCTTTTAAGTAAATAAAGGCTCCGTGCATAAGTGAGGCCTTTCCAAAACTCTTATTCATGTGCTAGGAGGCTCTCAAGCATTAATATACCTTTGATTTCAATTTCGGGGATGGGTTCAGATCCGGCTTGCTCTCCTGCAACATTCATCACGTAACAATGTTAATTCAATAAACTTCCCAACATCACATCGTTGATGTTTTAGGCAAGATTTTTCGAAAATCTGCTACTTTACCTTAGCCATACACCTCACATGCAAGCCACCTCGAGGAGACAGTCTAGGACTATTGCTGGCAGGGAAGAGCCCTCTCACAACAGATTTCCTGGAACTAATGTCGACCACAGTCCTAGGACTCACAGGGACCGAGTGCATCAGGATTGTCGAGGCCATGATCTTCAAACGATGACCAAAAGTTTTGGGACAACTAGGAGAACAATTCTCAGCTCAACGTGCGCAACAGAATCGATTCTGAGTAGACTGCAGTGCTACTGTCTTGGACTATAGAGTGAGTGATACGAAGTACTATTTATATAGTGCCGGGGAGGAGAGAGAGAGAGGGAGGGAGAGACTGAAGGATGGTGTTGGTTCCACGCGATGCACGTCCGTAGGGGGTTAAATGGTTTCACCTCGTCCGTTTAATGGGAAAGTGACGACGTGGGCCTTCATATAGCCCTGAACAAAACAACGGACAAAATGGTTTGTGAACTTCAGTTCTTGTTGGCTTCCGAACGTAAGGCCAAGAGAAGAGCGACGTAGTCCGAGGTTTTCGAGGTTGGTAAAGAACAAATTGGACCGGACAGAGAACTTTCAAGTACCGACGTCCTTTGGTGCGATTCGATGAAGACAACATGCCTCGACTTCACAGCTCAAGCGCAACACGGCACTCTCTTCACAGTTCTCCGAAATTGAAAGTCCTGTAAAAACTGCCACACATCTTGAGGATAATAGGAGTGGAGCTGCAAAGTGGAATTAATTCATCCTCAATTTCACGAGTCCACAGAAAGTACTCCATCTGCACAGCCGTGTTTGGATGAATAGCATTAACTCTCTTTACCGTATCAATGCTAGCTTCTGACAAACCAATGTACTTCATCTTCCCTCCCTCCACCGGCTTCTTGAGTTCTCCCACCTATCTTACCAATTGCAACTGATTTAGTTAAACCAATTTTTCACATTGCGTGTGCTCATTCTAGTTGTCCATCCATCGCTGTCTGCGGTTTGTCATGGAAAAAGCTAGTTCTGATGTCCCCCCTTCCAGTGTCGCTGAGAAAGGGGGAAGCATGAATGCCTTCAAAACTTACAAGGCTTGCCTGCCAATCCCATGGAGCCCCAACTTGTACATAACACTGGTTAGGAGCATTCCCGAAGACCTCTTATGTCACACCCCGATTCACAAGAAGAAGGGGCATGACACGGCCATCCTTTTACCAAAGACAGCCTCAATGTAACCAAAATTTAACCCGATATCAACATATATACATCCACATATATATATTTGACAAAAAAGGGGCACTTGGTTATAATATCATAGTATATCTATAATCTACAAAAAAATCAAAACAAAAATCTTCTACAAAGACTAACTTATAAACCTATTAACTATGCACAAGTCATACCAAAAGTTTCCACCACAAAAGTCCTCCCGAGCAGAATGCTCCACGCTTACTCGCAACTGCTGAAGAACTGAAAAACAAGTATAAGAGAGAAGTGAGCTACCACGGAGTAACACATTTCTTCTAAGCGGATTGAGAAATCACTATGCACATTTAAAACATAGCTCAAATATATAATCATAACTCAAATACTGAAGATACCAATAGTCCAGTCCATTAGTCAATCTCATAAAACATGCATCAATGGTCTATTCCATTAATTAATCTCATCAAATCACATCGATGGTCCATTCCATCGACCAAACTCAAATCACACGTCAATGGTCCACCCCATTGACCGATTAAATCTTAAAATGTCTAACCATGGTCACGCGTGCGCCGTGACAAGGCGACCAACATTCCCTATTGGCAAGGTCTCCACCTATTTTTAGTCATGACTGAAGCTCAAGGATATCACCCAGAATAGTATCGCATCTCACACTCCTCAGGGTCCAGAGACATTGAGCACCAACCACCAATTACAATATCCAGTAATCCAACGTTAGAAATGAAGTTATATCACAACTCAAAATTTGATATATAAATATAAAAGCATTCTCCAAAACATTTCAAGATTCTTTCACAAAGAATTTCAAAAATCATCTTTCAAACAACCATTCAAATCGAAGTCAGAATATAACTCCATTTGAACAACAAAAATAGTAGTAATAGCTCGATCCTATTTTATGCAACAAAATATGTTTTTTATCAACTCATGGAATATATAATCCATCACGTTTCTCAAAACATGAGTTTAAAATACAAAGAAGAAATAATGTTACTCACTTGGAAAAAACCAAAAATCAACTACGATGCTCACTCGAACCAACACATTCGGATTCCTAACAATTAATAGAAAAACAATATCAAAAGGCCAAGTAAAAGGATATTCGCATAACGACTTGTCTATACTAGGCCTATTTGTCGATAAAACGACACATGTGCGCCACAAAAGCTCTCATTTATCGAAAACCCATCATTTCCCGCTAGGTGCAGCCCATGCACCAACTTCATCACGCCATAACTCCCTCCACAAAATTCCGTTTCAAACCGTCTTATAGTCTTTCGAATGCTCTCTTAACGTACAACAACAACCCCAACTCAGAGGACCCAAAACAGTACCAAAAATAACAAAAAAAAAGAAGGCTCGAAGCTACTGTTCCCTATAGTACTAGAATGCGCCCTCAACTTCAAAATTCCGTTTTGGACAAACCACAAGCTCAAATTACGATCCGAAATATGCTATAGCTTCACAACATCCAAAGTACCATCTCGACGACTCAAAAATGGGGATTCGCCACACAAATATTCAAGAAATCCGAATTTCGAGCCCTAATTGCAGCGATTGCTTCAAGTAGGTGATTAAAGACTTCAATTTCTTACTAGCGTTGCTAAACACACTTGAGTCGGTTTGATGAGGCGTCCGGATCACAAGTGCGCCAATTTTTTTCCTTTCTCTCCTTTCTCTCCTCTCCCGTGCTCTTCTTTCTCTCTCTCTCTCTCTCTCTCTCTCTCTCTCTTTAAAGCACAGCCGAAGATTCCACAAATATCCTTGAGCTTCCTTTTTTTTTGACTTTTCAAACTCTTTCTTTTCCTTTTATTTTGTGACAGTCTGATTTTCGCTTCTGTTTTGATTAAATAATTCGTTTTTAAGTCGACGTGCCTATAGCTATTCTCAGCTGATCACTCATGAGATAACTTGACTAATCGGGAAAGTTATTAAGAATTTTGATGTAACTTGAAAATTGGCCAGGAATCAAGCTTCTTCGACCGTGTTAGTCTACAAGGATCAGTTCGGCACGAGTCAAAAAACTATCGAAATCGGAAATAGGTCGATTCGATAGAAATAAAATTAGGCTTGGGTGATTTCAACTAATTTACAAATTTCGTCGATCGGCACTAAACCGATTTTTTACATTTATTTTGGGTACCTGTCTGCTCGTAATTGAAGCCTCGAGATTTTTCATGACAATCGAGTTCTAATGCGTCGAAAATATATATCGTGGCTCGGGAATAATCGACCACGGGTCAGTGCACCAAAAGTTCCCAAAAACTAACCGATAGTTTAAGTTGTGCTAAAAATCACATTTTGACTGAAATTAACCGAGGAAATGATGTCGATTACAGAAATTAAGAATTGTCACGTGTCACAATTCATCCCAAGGACATTGTTGCGTCTTCTCAAAATTTATGGATGATGGGAATTTTCATGAAATGTGCAAGATCAGCAAATTAGAAGAGCAAGGGAATTGCCACATTTTAAGTAGGATTTTAAGACCTCTAATGTGAAGCAATTTAAGAGGTATTATAATTGGTTACTAAGGGACTTGACCCTATTGAATTAGATGTTAGATTGGTAATTAAATAATGAAGAGAAGTCTCCTCAAAAAGGGAAATTCGTAGGAATTCCTCTCTCCTACAACTTCACCTCAATTTTCTTGGTATTTAATGGAAATTGACTTGGAAAAGATAGGGGGCCACTTGATAAGGAAAGGAACTCATTCTCCGTGGGAAAAGGCTATGAGAATCACTTCAAAATTCGGATTCAGCAGTTTACGTAGATTTCCAACCTTTTCTTTCATCTCCTCTAGAAGAAACAACGTTGGAAAAACTTTGTGGGGCCTATGAGGGTGATGGGTGGCCAAAGTTTCCATGGAAAATTAGGCCAAAGGCTGAAGGAAACTTCAATGAAACTTCCCAGCAACTTCCACTCTCCTTCCCCATCCTTTTTCTTACGCATAGAAGTCTGTTTGCTGTAAGTCTACCTGCTGTATTTTACACGGCAGTTTCCATCTTTCCCTTTCTTCCTCTTAGTTTATTCTTCTTCCTTGTCTTTTCAACGTACAAGCCGTTGTTTTCTTTTTCTTTGAACGTTATACTTCCATTTCTGCTCCCTCTTGAACGACCAAACTCCATACTTAGTTTCCTCTACCGAAAAATTTATAAGTTTGTGTGTTGCCGTTGCCATCATACCACTTCACAATCTTCTGCGGCTTCGGCTCAACACCATCACCAAGAAGATCAAGGATGATCTCTGTGTTGCTGTTCAAGCACCAACGAGAGCCGCCGTTAGCTGTGTTTAGGTGAGTTGTCCTCTAAATCTGGACTAGGGGTTGAGTACCTCTATTAGGGATTCGTACCAAGTTAAAAATATGTAGATGAGGTTAGATATGGATGGATGTTGGTTAGGGATGTTATGATAGACATAGAAAAGCTTAGATAAGGCTTAGAGAGCAAAACAAAAGTCGTGGTGGAAGATTCGGACTAGAACAGTAGTTGATTACTGAAACAGTTTCTAGAATGTGTATGTTTTGCTAATTTTGTAGACAACTTTGTGTTGCGATTTTGAAATTATTTTGTTCTGAAGAAACATTGTGAACATCTTAAATAATAACATATATTTTTCTATTAATTTTTAGAAATTAAAAGATGACGATTTTAATGACGTCATCATCGGAACAGTAATCGGACAGTTTTGTAATCCGTGACCTATTATGATTTTGAGGGCTGTTAATGACCTTTAGATGTCGAATTTCCAATTGGCTCCTTCACTAAAGTTGTTTATTATAACTTTTTGTTTAACATACTTAAATTTCAAGTCAAACGACGCATGTTTCGACCCAAAAACGAACTGACTTCGATAGGTTTGGCTCTCTGGAACTGGATCCGATTTTTGTGCTGGATAGAAACAATTTCTGGGCCGAATCCAGAGGGATCTGGATCTCGGTGTCTTCATGAAAAATGTTTGTTTATATGTTTTCTAGCACGTATCGAATTTGAGAATTTTCGAGATCGTATGGATGATTTTCTGACTTCGAAATTGGGAGGCGTTATTGGGCAGTTCTCTGTTAATTTGGATGAATAAGAATATATACTTGTTTTGAAGAATTCTTGCTATGAAAGTGCTCAATTGATGCTGTGGATGCTGTATATAATTGATTATTGAAATGTGGCATTGGTCATATGCATTCACAACATGAGATTCCGCCACGAGCCTTTGAGGCCGGGCGTGCTTCTTCGGGAATGCCCCACGTCAACGGATGCCGGTCGCGGTGGAGGCTGGACCCGTGCTCCTTAGTGGAATGCCATCTAGATGTAGACGTTGCCGCGCTCAACGGTGTGAGGCGATGCCCGGTTATGTCGGAAGACTGTTATTTGAGCATTAACATCATTTGTGACATATGAGATGCCCGGTTTTGCCGGAAGACTGTTATCTGTTACATTGACTATGGCCTGTATGCTTACATGGATATTCACACCTTGCATATGCTTATGTTAAAGTATTCCTGTGATGTGTGAACTTGACACTGTTAGGAATATTTTATTTGATGCTAATATGCAGGAACTTGCTGGTGTTAAAAGAGTGGTAAGAAATGTGATTAGATTGCATGCTGGATGTACCCTTCACCTAATCTGGAATTAGGAGATTTACTCGCTGAGATGTGATCTCACCCCTTAGTGGGCTAACATTTTCAGGTCCCTAAATGGAGGAAGGCTGGATCGTGTACAGTCGGTCGCAGATAAAGGATGAATAGGATTCTCGCTATCTCCTTCCAAGTGATGACGGGTTTTCCGTCAAGACTGGATGTAGGGTGACAGCTCACCCCCGAGATATTGAAGTATGGTATTGTAATAGTAAACCCCAGTTTTATAAATAGAAGCTTAGTTAGTGGTTAATCGAATAGCTTCACTTTTGTATCAAACCTTGGGGGTGTTAAACTGGTCTATTTACATAGATACGATAATGTTGTAGTTGTGGTTTGTGAAAAATAATATCCTACGTTTCTATCCCACTGTTTTGTTGTATGGAGATTGTTTACGTTTCCGCATGTGCAAAATAAATGAATGGGTCGGCAACAATTCTGGGATGTTGCAAATTTAAAATCGACCATTGAGGGATGTGCATGTGCCCGGGGTTCGGGTCGTGACATATTTTCTCTTTTTTTTTTTTTTAAAGCCCATCTATTACATTTTCAGTGTGCATAGGAGGGGTCGCGGCTTCGCAAGTGTAACTGAACTCTTATGAGATGGAACACCCCTACCGTTAGGGGAATGTTGCAACAAGTAATGATTAGTCAGTTACTGCATTTTGGTTTTGTTTATCGACGTCATTTGCTTACTTGAATAACCAATTACATGATTAGGTAAAGAGGCTAGTTGTAATTGAAAGAGGAGATGTTCAAAGCCTGCAAAGAGGAGGCAAACCACCGAGCTTTATGTCTGCCGTTGGTGATAAGCCATCTGCCTGCCCCAGATTGCAGTTCTTAAAAGCAAACGTTGTCCTCTTAGGTCAGATCCTTCTCCAATGTTTTGTCAGACAATGCAGTTTTTAGATGTGCTATTGGATAGAAATCTATTGGTTGTAATAGTTCCATCATGATTTGAGTGGTTTATCTGAGGATATATTTTGCTGTGGGTTAATAAATCGATTGATTGCTACAAATCTGATGGAAGTGAAATAAATCTGGGTCCATGAAATCATACCATCGACCTCTGGACGGTCAAAAAAAGGAAAGGCAGAAAGAAGCTGTGATAAATATTCCAATAAGTGATTGCACTCAACATTCTCCAGATGTCTTGTTGCTGAGTTGGTCAATTTCCTCCATTTTACTTGGAAGGGTGCAGACCGAACTTTGGTTTAGTTTTGTTTGCAAAATCTGTTGCTTTGAGAATTCGGAACTTCCTCATATAAGGACAATCTGAATTTGCTCAATCCTTCTTTGTTTTTGTCGCTTTAGTTTATTTACATCTGAAATGCCTGAGATCTTTCTGATTTAGGTATGTTCTTTGTTCACCCATTGTCATCTGAGTTTCATCCAAATCTCATTGGTAAAGGTACTTGTGTCTTATTAATCTGCAATTACCATTTCATATATTAAGCGACGCTTCTTTACTTCCACTTCAAGCGAATTGAGGTTTTTTCTGAAGGAGGGAGTTTTCTTCAAAGTATACGCCATGTTAAATGATCCAATGAAATGTCCTTTGAGAGAATGATTTATAGTACAACAAACTCTAATTTAAGATTTAAACCAAGACGGTATGGGGCACAGTATTTGAATTGAGACAATGCTTCACTTTATATTATGCTTCTGAGGATTACATTCTGAACTACTTACACGAGTGTATAATTCCAAAACCCTACACAAGTATTCCTCCCTTAACATATTCAGTGAAGGCCAACGCAACTAGTCCCAACATTGCAAACCTTCCGTTCCACAACTCAGCATCAGAAGTCATCAACCCGTCAGACTTTGACTCAGCCGTGACTCCTTGAAGCAGCGGAACGAGAGATGCAACCGAGAGCAGAATGCTCGTCCCTATGAACCACGGAATACCACCTCCACTGATCTGATCAGACAAGTCCTGGCCTTTAGACAGTTCCACCGCAATGGCCGCCACAAAGCCTATCATTGCGAGTCTGCCATTGATCCTCTCTGGCGCTGGTCCACTGAATGCAAACACATCTGTGAAGTCGGTGCTAACCTGTCAAGAGGATCAACGTTAGTATATGCAAGGAATGGTTACTAGAATGTTTGACTATCTTACTTCATCAAAATTTAATCAGCAGAGTATCACCACTTCAATTTCTTTGACGACACTTATCCTTCGGAAACTTCAATACTAATGTTTAATCTCTTTAAGTAAATAAAGGCTCCGTGCATAAGTGAGGCCTTTTCAAAACTCTTATTCATGTGCTAGGAGGCTCTCAAGCATAAATATACCTTTGATTTCAATTTCGGGGATGGGTTCAGATCCGGCTTGCTCTCCTGCAACATTCATCACGTAACAATGTTAATTCAATAAACTTCCCAACATCACATCGTTGATGTTTTAGGCAAGATTGTTAAAAAATCTGCTACTTTACCTCGGCCATACACCTCACACGCAAGCCACCTCGTGGAGCCAATCTAGGACTACGGTTGGCAGGGAAGAGTCCTCTCAGAACAGATATCCTGGAGCTAATGTTGATTGCGGTCCTAGGACTCGCAGTGATCGAGTGCATCAGGATTGTTGAGGCCATGATCTTCAAACAAGGACCAAAAGTTTTGGGACAACGAGGAGAACAATACTCAGCTCAACGTGCGCAACTGAATCAACTCTGAGTAGACTGTAGTGCGACTGTCTTGGACTATAGAGCGAGCGATTTGAAGTACTATTTATATAGTGCCGGGGAAGAGAGAGAGAGAGAGAGAGGGAGAGATTGACGGATGGTGTTGGTTCCACGCGATGCACGTCTGTAGGGGGTTAAATGGTTTCACCTCGTCCGTTTAATGGGAAAGTGACGACGTGGGCCTTCGAATAGCCCTGAACAAAACAACGGACAAAATGGTTTGTGGGGCTTCAGTTCTTGTTGGCTTCCGAACGTGAGGCCAAGAGAAGAGCGACGTAGTTCAAGGTTTCCGAGTTCGGTAAACAACAAATTGGACCAGACGAGAACTTTCAAGTACCGCTGTCCATTGGCATGACCTTGATGAAGACAGCATGCCCCGACTTCGCAGCTCAAGCGTGGCACGGTACTCTCTTCAAGTCTCTCTCTTTGTTTCAAAGGCGCATTCACAAGGAAGGATCTAGAGTTCTCTCGAGAAATTGAGCTTCAACAAGAATTCCGGTTCATGAGCATTTGATGCATCTTGGTAGCTGGCTATCTTGAAGTTGACATTCGATCCACTTATGAACCGCTAGACCAGTGGTCGAAATATGTGCCGAATTCATCTACTGTTGGGCAATCTCTATCGGCTAGTGAGTTCATAACTCGATAACTTAAGATTCTAATTGAAAGCAGAATTGGCTAGATACGTTAATCAGCTCTAACTTGGGTTTGCTCGTAGTCGCCTTCCAATGATGAAGGCATGAGACTTCTATTTTGCATCAAAATGAAGTCTCGCACATCAGCACTGATATGCCGTGATTGAAGCACCTGAATTTCTGTTAGGTCCCGCAGATATATTAATGAGTTTATCTATATATTCTTTATCTCTCTCCTTAGGATAAAGGTATTGAGCTTTTATTGCTCACAATGGAAAAATAAGTGCTCCGATTTTGAAGAGCATTAACTACACTTGCATCTCTGTCCCTACAATTCACATTTTTAGGACAAATTTTGATGCTGACGACATTTCATTGGAGAGGTCTTCATAGAGCATCTTGATAGGCATTGCAGGAGCTTACGCTATTGTACCAAACTTGCCCACAAACTAGGGAAATATACTCGTCTTGGCTAAGCTTACGTGCCACTGATCTAATATTGTCTTCAAGGTTCTTGACTTTTCTGGTCCCTCATTGCAGCTGAAAGTTAAAGCTCGTTATAGACATCACAACATCGACAACTGCCTGATTTCACATCCCTAACATCATTTTGTGAAAATCGAAGACTAGTGGCATGGTAACACTAAATCTACTATTATGCGACAGTGTTTGCTGAAATTGTTACTTGGTATTGGGACAACGCGTGGTGAAGAAGCCACGCTATGGCCAGTTGAGGAGCGTTGCAACCATGCTTTGCGGTGAGGTGAGCAAATTTTCAATATGTAACTTTGTTCTTGTGGAAGTTATCTCTAGTGAATCTTGGATGCATAGCCTTTCACATAACAATAGAGAATTAACATAGAAACATATTTGCCACTGATTCATCACCAGGAAATCCAAAAATTTCTTTTCTAAGGAAATAAACTGTCCTCTGCATAATCCCACTGTCCCTGTGTTCTCTGATTCAATCCTCTCGCAAATTAAGCGGTTGGTTAGAGAAAGTAGATTTTGGAATGTGAAGCGAAAAGTGTTCTAAGGTAGGCATTAGATGTTGTGCTGTAACTGGGCACTTCTAGTTTGGGTCTCTTGGTTGCTGTTTGTTCAGCATGTAGCAGGATTGCTGGCCCTGCTTGTTGTTTTTTATACTAATAAATTCTGAATATTAAAAAAAAAAAAAAAAAACCCAGTTTGGATGGTCACATAATTTGAATTCTCTTGCCAATAGACTATTGATCAATATCATCGCAATAAATTGCAAAAAACATATCGACTGGCTCTCCACCGGCAAGCTCTCAACAACTGCCTTCCTATAAAAGAACCCATGACCTAGAGGACTGGATGCTACTATCCCAATGCCGAGTTCTCCGAAATTGAAAGTCCTGTAAAAAATGCCACACATCTTGAGGATAATAGGAGTGAAGCTGCAAAGTGGAATTAATTCATCCTCAATTTCGCGAGTCCATAGAGAATACTCCATTCAAAACTCACAAGGCTTGCCTGCCAATCCCATGGAGCCCCAACTTGTACATAACACTGGTTAGGAGCATTCCTGGAACCAGAAGACCTCATCAGTGTACATAGGAGGGGTCGCGGCTTCGCAAGTGTAACTGAACTCTTATGAGATGGAACTCCCCTACCGTTCAGGGAATGTTGCGACAAGTAATGATTAATCAGTACTGCATTTTGGTTTTGTTTATCGATGTCATTTTCTTACTTCAATAACCGATTACATGATTAGATAAAGAGGCTAGTTTTAATTGAAAGAGGAGATGTTCAAAGCCTGCACAGAGAAGGAGGCAAACCACCGGGCTTTATGTTGGCCATTGGTCATAAGCCATCTGCCTGCCCCAGATTGCAGTTCTTAAAAGCAAACGTTGTCCTCTTAGCTCAGATCCTTATCTGATGTTGTTTTGTCGGACAATGCAGTTTTTAGATGTGCTATTGGATGGAAATCCATTGGTTGTAATAGTTCCATCATGATTTGAGTGGTTTATCTGAGGATATATTTTGCTGTGGGTTAATTAATCGATCGATTGCTACATATCTGATGGAAGTGAAATAAATCTGGGTCCATGAAATCATACCATCGACCCCTGGACAGTCAAAAAAAGGAAAGGCAGAAAGAAGCTGTGATAAATATTCCAATAAGTGATTGCACCTAACATTCTCCAGATGTCTTGTTGCTGAGTTGGTCAATCTCCACCATTTTACTTGGAAGGGTGCAGACCGAACTTTGGTTTAGTTTTGTTTGCAAAATCTGTTGCTTTGAGAATTCAGAACTTCCTCATCTAAGGACAATCCGAATTCACTCAATCCTTCTTTGTTATTGTTGCTTTAGTTTATTTACATCTGAAATGCCTGAGATCTTTCTGATTTAGGTATGTTGTTTGTTCACCCACTGGCATCTGAGTTTCATCTTAATCTCATTGGTAAAGGTACTCGTGTCTTATTAATCTGCAATTACCATCTCATATATTAAGCGACGCTTCTTTACTTCCACTTCAAGCAAATCGAGGTTTTTTCTGAAGGAGGGAGTTTTGTTCAAAGTATACTCCATGTTGAATGATCCAATGAAATGTCTTTTGAGAGAATGATTTATAGTATAACAAACTCTAATTTAAGATTTAAACCAAGACGGTATGGGGCACAGTATTTGTATTGAGACAATGCTTCACTTTATATTATGCTTCTGAGGATTACATTCTGAACTACTTACACGAGTGTATAATTCCAAAACCCTACACAAGTATTCCTCCCTTAACATATTCAGTGAAGGCCAACGCAACTAGTCCCAACATTGCAAACCTTCCGTTCCACAACTCAGCATCAGAAGTCATCAACCCGTCAGACTTTGACTCGGCTGTGACTCCTTGAAGCAGCGGAACAAGAGATGCAACCGAGAGCAGAATGCTCGTCCCTATGAACCACGGGATACCACCACCACTGATCTGAGCAGACAAGTCCTGGCCTTTAGACAGTTCGACCGCAATGGCTGCCACAAAGCCTATCATTGCGAGTCTGCCATTGATCCTCTCTGGCGCCGGCCCACTGAATGCAAACACATTTGTGAAGTCGGTGCTAACCTGTCAACATGATCAACGTTAACATATGCAAGGGATGGTTACTAGAATGAGTGACAATCTTACTTCATAAAATTTAATCAGCAGAGTATCACCAGTACAATTTCTTTGACATCACTTATCCTTCGGAAACTTTAATACTAATGTTTAATCTCTTTAAGTAAATAAAGGCTCCGTGCATAAGTTAGGCCTTTCCAAAACTCTTATTGATGTGCTAGGAGGCTCTCAAGCATATATATACCTTTGATTTCAATTTCGAGGATGGGTTCAGATCCGGCTTGCTCTCCTGCAACATTCATCACGTAAAAATGTTAATTCAATAAACTTCCCAACATCACATCGTTGATGTTTTAGGCAAGATTGTTCGAAAATGTGCTACTTTACCTCGGCCATACACCTCACATGCAAGCCACCTCGAGGAGCCAATCTAGGACTATGGTTGGCAGGGAAGAGCCCTCTCACAACAGATTTCCTGGAACTAATGTCGACTACGGTCCTAGGACTCACAGGGACCGAGTGCATCAGGATTGTTGAGGCCATGATCTTAAAACGATGACCAAAAGTTTTGGAATAACTAGGAGGACAATACTCAACTGAGCGTGTGCAGCTGAATGAACTTTGACTGGGCTGTTGTGCTACTTTCTTGGACTACGTAGTGAATAATACGAAGTGGTATTTATAAAGTGCCGCGGAAAGAGAGAGAGAGAGAGAGAGAGAGAGAGAGAGAGAGAGAGGAGAGACTGGTGGATGGTATTGGTTCCACGCGATGCATGTTTATTGGGGTTAAATGGTTTCACCTTGTCCGTTTAATGTGAAAGTGAAGACGTGGACCTTGAAATAGCCCTGAACAAACAACGGACAATGATCTGTGGAACTTTAGTTCTTGTTGGCTTTCGAACGTGAGGCCAAGAGAAGAATGACGTAGTTCGAGGTTTTCGAATTTGGTGAAGAACCAATTGGACCGGACAGAGAACTTTCAACTACCGACATCCTTTGGTGCGATTCGATGAAGACAACATGCCCCGACTTCACAGCTCAAGCGCAACACGGCACTCTCTTCTAGTCTCTCTTTGCGTTTCAAGGCGCATTCACAAGGAAGAATCTAGAGATTGCTCAAGAAATTGAGCTTCAACAAGGATTCTGGTTCATGAGCACTCGATGCATCTGGGTCATTGGCTATGATGAAGTTGACATGTGATCCACTAATGGCCCTCTAGACCAGTGAACGAAATACGTGTGGAATTCGGCTACTGTTGGGCAATGTCTATCAGCTAGTGAGTTCATAACTAGTTAACCTAAGGTTCTGATTGAAAGCAGAATAGGCTGGATATGCCAATCAGCTCAAACTTGGGTTTGCTCTGTGGCTTTCCAATGATGAAGGCATGAGACTTTTATCGTGCATGATTGAGGCCCCTTAATTTCTGTTAGGTCCCTGCAGATCTTTTAACGAGTTTATGTATATATTTTATCTCTCCTTATAATAAAGGTATTGAGCTTTTATTGCTTACAGCGGAGGAATAATTAGTCTGATTTTGAAAAGCATTAACTACACTTTATATCTCAATCCCTACGATTCACATTTTTTGGACAAATATTGATTCTGACAACGTTTCATTGGAGAGGTCTTTATAGAGCACCTTCATAGGCAATGCAGGAGCTAATGCTATTGAACCAAACTTGCCTACAAAGTAGGGGAAAATACTCGTCTTGGCTAAGCTTGATGCCTCTGTTCTAATATTGTCTTCAAGGTTCTTGACTTTTCTGGTCCCTATCATTGTCCAGCTGAGAGCTAAGGCTCGTTGTAGACATCGCAACATCAACAACTGCCTGATTTGACATACCTCTCCTCATTTTGCAAAAATTGATGACTAGTGGCATGTTAACACTAAATCTACTATTATGTGACTCAGTGTTTGCCCGAAAGTGTTACCTGTTATTGGGATAGCGTGTGATGAAGAAGCCACGCTATGGCCAGTTGAGGAGCATTGCAACCATGCTTCGCAGTGAGGTCAACAAATTTTTAATATATAACTTTGTTCTTCTCTAAGTTCTCTCCAGTGAATCTTGGATGCATAGCCTATCACATAACAATAGAGAATTAACATAGAAAAATATCTGCTCCCGATAATATCACCACGAAATCCGAAAATTTTGTATTTTAGGAAATTAACAGTCATCTGCGAAATCCCATTCTCCCTGTGTGCTCTGGTTCAATGCTCTCGCAAATTAAGAGGTTGGTTAGAGAAAGACTTAGTACTCGTTTGATTGTGAAGAGAAAAGTGTCCTAAGATAGGCATTAGATGTTGTGCTGTAATTGGGGACTTCTAGTTTGGGTCTCTTAGTTGCTGTTTGTTTGAGGTAGGAGGATAGCTCACCCTGCTTTCTCTTGTCGATGCTAATAAATTCTGAGATTTGCCAAGTTTGGATGGTCCCATAATCTGGATTCTCCTGCCAATGGACTAATGATGGATATTGCCAAAATAAATTGCAGAGACATACCAAATGTCTCTCCAGGGGCAAGCTCTCGATGACTGCCTTCCCACCAAAGAATCCACGGCCTATCCGAATGCCAAGTTCTCTGAAAGACACCTATCTTACCTCTTGCAACTGATTTAGTCAAGCCACTTTTTCGCATTTCGTGTGTTCATTCTAGTTTTCATTCATCGCTGTCTGGGGTTTGTCATAGAAAAAGCTAATTCCGATTTTCTCCCCTTCCAGTGTCACTGAGAAAGGGAGAAGCATGAATACCTTCAAAGCTTGCAAGGCTTGCTTGCTGATCGCATGGAGCCCCAGCCTGTACATAACACTGGTTAGGGGCATTCCTGGAATCAGAAGACTCCACTGGTGTACATTGGAGGCGTTGCGGCTTTGCAAGTGTAACTGAACTGTTATGAGATGGTACACCACTCAGTTACTGCATTTTGGTTTTGTTTATGAACGTCTTTGCTTACTCGAAGAATGTATTACATGATTAGGTAAAGGGGCTAGTCCTGATAGAAATAGAAGAGATGTTCAATGCCCGTAAGAGGAGGCAAACCACCGAACTTTACGTCCGCCATTAGGTCATGAGCCATCTGCCTCCCCCAGACTGCAGTCCTTAAAAGCAAACACTGTAATCTTAGGTCAGATCCTTCTCCAATGTTCTTTGGTCAGACAATACAGTTTCTAGATGTGTTATCGCATACTAATCCATTGGTTGTAATAGTTCCATCATGATTGAGCGACTATTTTGAAGATACATTTTGCTGTGAGTTATTTATCAATTTTTTCTACATATCCGATGGAAGATATTTCAATGGTTGATAGCAACATTCTCCAGAAACGTTGTTGACGAGTTGGTGAATTTCCCCCATTTTTGGAAGAGGTAAATTTGAAGTTTGATCTAGTTTTAGTTGCAAAATCGCTTGCTCTTAGAGATTTTCTGATATTCCGCTCATCCAATGAATGATTCGAACTCGCTCCATTCATCCTCGTTATTGTTGCGTTAGTTGATTTACTTACGAAAAGTTTGACATCCTTCTGATTCAAGTGTGTTCTTCATTCACCTTTTAGTCATCTAGGTGAAATCATTGGCAGAGGTGCTTGGGGCTTATTAGTTTGCAAGTACCATCTCAGATACTAATCGAGGTATGTCCTTTAGACGTTTCCTTTACGGAAGAAATTTATTTCAAAGTATACTCCATGTTGATTAATACCTTGACATATTCTTTGATAGAACGAACTACAATATGAATACCTTAAATTGAAATCTAATCAATAAGGCATTATGCACAACATTTGCGCTCAAGTAATAGTTCACTCTATTTGCTTTGGAGGATTACATTCTGAATTACTCTTTTCCAATTATGCAACTTCAATTCCAAACCCTACACAAGTGTCCCTCCCTTGACATATTCGGTGAAGGCCAACGCGACCAGTCCCAACATCGCCAACCTTCCATTCCACAACTCAGCATCGGAAGTCATCAACCCGCCTGACTTCGACTCAACTGTGACTCCTTGAAATAGTGGAACCAGAGATGCAACCGACAGCAGAACACTCGTTCCCAAGAACCACGGGATGCCACCATCGCTGATCTGAGCAAACAAGTCCTGACCTTTGGACAGTTCGACCGCAATAGCCGCCACAAAGCCAATCATCGCCAGTCTGCCATTGATCCTCTCCGGTGCCGGGCCGCTGAATGCAAACACATCTGTGAAGCTGGTGCTCACCTGTCAATATAATTAGCTACATTAGCACTAGATGCATTTTCTATCGCACAGTTATGATCCAACTAACTTGTCGGCATAGTATCACCAGTTCGATTTTTATAACCACAATTAACATTAGGAAACTTCAACCCAACAGTAAACTTTTCGAGTAGATAACGCAATAAAGAATGCCTCCTTAAAGCTCGGTTTCATGTGCTAGGGGACTTTTAAGCATAAAAATACCTTCCGTTTTGGCTTCGGGGATGGGGATGGGGTTGGTGTAGGCGATGAAGAGGGAACGTCAGAAGCTGGTGTCTCCGTGCTACCTTCCGGCTTGATCTCCTGCAATATTCACAACGCACCAATGCCTATTCAATCGACATCCCACTATCATACTACAGACGCATTAATCGAAGAGCAATGTCGTGCTACTTTACCTCAGTCATACACCTCACGCGCAAGCCACCTCGGGCAGCCGTCCTAGGAACATAGTAGGCGGGGAAATGCCCTCTCACGACAGATCTCCTGTAATTAATCTCGATCGCGGCACTAGGACTTGCAGGAATCGAGCGCAGCAGGATTGCTGAGGCCATGATCTTCGAATAATGACCAAAAGGTTATAACTCAAAGTGCTGCAATTAAATCGAATTTGACTAGTTTGAAGCGCTGTTGTGTTTGCACTATGGAGTGAGCGGAATGGAGTGGCACTTAAATAGAGAAAGAGAGAGAGAGAGACTGGTGGACGGTGTTGGCTCCACGTGATGCGTGCTCGCGAAGGTTAAGTGGTTTCACCTTGTCCGTTCAACGTGAAAGTGACGACGTGGACCTTCAAATAGCCCCGAACAAACAAAGGACAAATGACTTGATGGGTCCTTAGTCTTCCCAGTCGGCTTTCGAACGTGAGGCCAAGAGGGGAGCAACGTAGTTCGAGGATTTTCACGGTGGAGAAACGCGTCGGACCTGCAATGCAACTTTCTTGGCGTGACATTGATGAAAGCGACGTGCCCTGACATTGCAGATCAAAGCGTGATACGCCACTCCTCTCTTCCTGTCTCTCTTTCACGTTTCAAGGAGCTCCTTCAATAGGAAGGATCTAGAGCTCTCTTGAGAATTCAAATTGCAACAGGAAAACTCGGTGCAGGAGCACTAGTTTATCTGGATTGTCCATTATTATTGCTGCTGCTTTAGTTGATTTATATCTGGAAAATTCTGAGATAAATTATGTCCTTCTTTCACTATGAGTCTCGTCTTCATCTCATTGGCAGATGGGCATGCGACTTATTAGTGTATGATTATCATCTCGTTAATTCATCGACGCTTCTTTGCTTTTGCTTCAATAGAAATTGCTCCTACTTCTTACGGAACGAGTTTTCTTAGAAGTATACTCCATGTTACATAATACATCAAAATATCCTTTGAGAGAATGATCTATAGTATGTTAACTACTGCAATGTGAAATCTAACCAAGAAGGTATAGTGCCCAATCTTTGTATTAAGATTATGGTTCCCTTTATTGGCTTCTGAGGATTACATTCTGAACCCTACACAAGTGTTCCTCCCTTGACGTACTCAGTGAAGGCTAGTGCGACCAGTCCTAACATCGCCAACCTTCCATTCCACAACTCAGCATCGGAAGTCATCAACCCATCCGATTTGGACTCGGCCGTGACACCTTGAAACAGCGGAACGAGAGATGCGACCGAGAGCAGAACGCTTGTCCCTATGAACCACGGGATACCACCTTCACTAATCTGAGCGAACAAGTCTTGGCCTTTGGACAGTTCAACCGAAATGGCCGCCACAAAGCCAATCATGGCGAGTCTGCCATTGATCCTCTCTGGCGCTGGCCCGCTGAATGCGAACACATCTCTGAAGTTGGTGCTAACCTATCAACATGATCAACGTTAGTATACGCAAGAAGTGGTTATTTATTCGGTGAAATTAATTAGTCAATGTAAAATGCCATATAGCTAGTACATTTCGCATGTACTATTCTATGCACACCTAGGCTGTCGCAACATTTGTAGTCCGACTAACTGGTTTTGTCTATGTATTAGAAATCGTTACAAAAGGACTATAATTGGAAGACAAAGTAATCATGTCATTAGAATGAGTGACCATCTCCCTTGGTGAGAAATTCAATCGGCAGAGTATCATCAAAATTTAATTTCTTTGACACTTACCATTAGGGACACTTCAATCCTAAAGTTTAATCTTTTTGAGTGGATAGAATCTACGTGTCTAAGTAAGGCCTTCCCAAAACTCGGATTCATGTGCTAGGAGACTCTGAAGCATCAATATACCTTTGATTTCGGGGATGGGTTCAGATCCGGCTTGTTCTCCTGCAACATTCACCAAGTACCAATGTTAGTTCAATAAACTTCCCAATATCACATTGTTGACGTTATAGGCAAGATCATTCGAAAATCTGCTACTTTACCTCAGTCATACATCTCACGCGTAAGCCACCTCGAGGAGCCAACCTAGGACTATGGTTGGCAGGGAAAAGTCCTCTCGCAACAGATTTCCTGGAACTAAGGTCGATCGTGGTCGTAGGACTCACAGGGATCGAGTGCATCAAGATTGTTGAGGCCATGATCTTCAAACAATGACCAAAAGTTTTGGGAAAACTAATAGAACAATACTGAAAGGATGCAATCGAATCGAATCCGACAAAATTGAAGTGCTAGCGTCTTGGACTGTATTAGAATCAGTGATCTGAAGTGGTATTTATAGAGTGCTGGAGAGAGACTGGTGGATGGTGTTGGCTTCACGTGATGCATGTTTGTTGGGGTTAAATGGTTTCACCTTGCCCGTTTAATGTGAGTGACGACGTGGATCTTCAAATAGCCCCGAACAAACAAAGGACAATGGTTTGAGGGACTTCGGTTCTGGTTGGCTTTCGAACGTGAGGCCAAGAGGGGAGTAACGTAGTTCGAGGTTTTCATCGGTGGAGAAACCCATTGGACCCTCAACTACCATGCATCGACGTGTCCTCGATGTCACGTTCCAAAATGTAGAAGAAATGGGATGACATGATAGTCCTTTCACACGAAAGATGGAGCTTCGAATATAACCAACAACCTATTAGCAACGTATATATCCATCACACCTTAAAAATTACAAGAAATGAGGATGACACAACTATCCTTCCGCACGAAAGACATAGTTGCAAACATAACTAACCGCCCGATATCAACATGTATATCTCCAACTATATGTATGGTGTAGAAAGATAAGCTGTGTCATCCTATTTTAATAATAATAATAATAATAATAATCATCAAATAAACTAACCGAATGGTTATGACATCAAAATTTTTATAACCCACCAAAAAAAATATATACGATTAGAATTCAGCCAACCCAACAAATTATCAACAATTACATACACCACTCCCTTAAACCATACCTAATATACAGCTCTCAAAAGTTCCCTACCAATAACGCTCTTGTCCTACTTGCCTCTAATCGACGAACTTCAAAACATGAAAGATGAGTGGAATTAGCAACCATAGTCAAGTGAATAATACATATTTTTAAAGAAAATTGAGTAATCACTATACATGTATTTCAAAGCAATACCAAAACTCCATTACCTAGACTTTAGGTATAAAATATATATCAAATCATATATAAATTGTTTCTTGTCCATAAAGCTTTATACTAATAAAATAGCCCATTTAAACCATCACTGCAATGTAAGCATCAATAGTCAAGTCCATTGATTAATCTCTATAAAAAGTCATGTCAATGGTATATTTCATCGACTAATCTATTACTTAATATACTACTATGATTACGATACATAAGCTAGTTGCTCCACCTTCACTTAATTCTTTCGTTTGATGATAGCAATGGATCATTGCCAACGTAAAATTAAACAAGGGAAACAATTCTTGAGACTCTTATGTAGTTTCACCCGAGTCGGGACTCCTATCAAATCAATTCTCTAGTCTTTTCTTTGAAGCTATAGCTTGAGAAGTTTAAGGCATATCTTTGGTGTTGGGAGCACAACTCACTTGCCTTTGCTATTTCTATGAAGCGAGGTAAGCGTCTTTGAGTCAGAATACATGATAACCTATATCTAAAGTGAACCATTACCTTAGCACCAAATATATTAGTGTGCTAAAACTACCACACAATCCCACAACACCATATAAAATTTACACCAAAATAAATCACAACCTAAGCTTTAATACCAAAAGATGTCACACCCCGAAACCATTGAGAAAGGGGGATGACATTGTTGTCCTTTCACATAAAAGATGTAGTCTCAAATATAATCAACAATCCGTTATCTATAATCCTCCAAAAAGAATATATACAATTAGAGTTCTGCTAATCCAACAAACTATTAATAATTATATATAAGTCCTTTAAGCCATATCCAAGATAAAATTCCCAAAAGTTTACTACTAATAATACTCTCACCTTATTTGCCGTTGACCGAGGAACTTGAAAATATAAAAGATGAGGGGAATGACCAATTATAATCTAGTGAATAGTACATATCTTTTAAGCATATCGAGTAACCACTATACATATTTAAAACACAAACAAAGCTCATTTGCACCAAATCCATAATATAAAAAACTTTAAAATTAAAACGAGTTATATATGTTACTTTAGCATAACATTTTCATAGCATAAATACTCGTTTAAATCAATAATATCGAAACAACTACCAATAATCCAGCCCACTGATTAATCTCAACACACATGTGGATGGTACATTCCCAAGACCAATCTCAATCTCAGATATCAACCATGATCATGCATAACACCCATTAACAAGGCAACCAAGCTCTCCCCTTGGCAATGTCTCTACCTATATTGCTAGTGGCTGGCCTACAAGGATATCATAAACTAATATGCATACCCACAAGTCCTTTAATGGGCTCACAGTGATACTAAGTATCAACACTAATCCATATCACCCTCCACATTCTACAAAACCCAATCCAAAAATATTTCATATATCACAATACGTTTCCCAAATTGTTTCAAACTCCATTTCATAAACCACTTCACAAATCGATATATAAACATTTCATAAATCATAATTCAAATTAAGGACATCTTGTGAGTTTAGACTATAATCCAAAGATAACATTTTCATATTTAATACGCAAATGATAGTAAATGCTCGATTCAATTTATTCAAGAAATATGCTCATTCTTTACTCATAACATAACTTATCAATTTTATTTTCTATATATAACTTTACAAATTCAAAAAAGAAATAATACCACTCAACTCAGAATGCCTATGATCAAACAACGTAACTATAAATGCTAATAATTTTGTAATCCTAACAATTAAACGAGAATCGATGTCAAAACTAAGTAAAATACTACAATAATTATGAGACAACTATACTAATCTTAAATGCTAACAAAAGGACTCCTACACACTAACAAAATTCTCATTCGAAGCAGATATTCAAAGTTATCTACAACACAAAACTTGAGCATGACATTTGGTCATGTTATAATTTTCTATATCAAATCTCGTTTCAAGCAAAATTACAATCAAAAGGTAAATCTTTGAAGTGTAACCCAAAACTTGGCCGACCCAAAATCAAGCTGAAAACAGATGAGATATGACCTGAAAGCCATTGGTCTCACATTCTCATTACTCGCAGCCAACTTCAAAATTTTATTTCGAGCAAACTATAAGTCTAAATCGAGTTTCAAATAATCTCAATCTCTACTACACCCTAAACTATCATTTCTATATGTACACACAGCTCAACAATTTCTTAATTGACCTTGAAGCTCAAAATCGATTTAACATCTAATTTGTGCCCTAACTTTGAATATTGCTTCTATTAGATAAACGAAAGGTGTGATTACTTAGCAGGTGTTACAAATCAGAGTTGAATTGATTTCACCAAATTCTTGTGATGCAAAACCCTCTTTCCTTCTCTTCTTCTTCTTCTTCTTCTTCTTCTTCTTCTTCTTTCTTTTCTTCCTCTCTTTTTCTTTTCTTTCCCATACATATCTCAGTCTTCTCTATCCCATTTCCCTTATATATAAACTGATTGTGCACTTCTCTTATGTTTTTGTTTTGTTTTGTTTTTTTTTTTTTTTTGCTTTCCCCTTTTACTTTTTGGCTTTAAGAAAAAAAAAACATATTTTATACTTGATGTGAACAACATGCCATGACTTTGAAGCTCAAGCATGACCCGCCACCGTCTTCTTGTCTCTCTTCAACTTTCAAAGGCACATTCACTAGGAAAGATTGTTGAACTTCATATGCGTAGCTCTTGATATCAAATGTGGAGTTGTGGCAGCGCAACTCAAATATCAATTGTTGAGGAAGACACGCAAGGTTCACTTCAAGAAAACACTCTTACTAATGAATAATTGCGTGCCAAGCACGCTTTCACACTCGCTTATGGGAGTTAAGCTTATTCACGCACTCTTAGATAGATGTCAAGCTCAAGCTTCATAAAGGGTGTTTGGGTATTTATAGGTCCAAGGAGGTGGTTATGCCTCCTAAAATATCTATATTTCAAGTAAAATATCTTTCTAGAAATATCTTAGATGCTTTTCGGTAATGTTCCCTAGAAATATATAGATAACATCTTCCTAGATATTTAGAGAGAAAATATCATTTAGATATCTTTGTCTTTCTCTAGATAATTCTAGAGAAAATATATTGCTAGTTATTTCTACATTCTTTATTAAATAATCTTCATTAGTGACATCCTAAAATTCACCAACCCTATTAGTGTAATTGGATTGTTAAAGGCTTGGATTATTTTTAAATCGGGCCATAAGACAAGCCCGATGGGCTGCGAGGAATGTGTGGGCTTAAGAAGTTAGTGGGCCACACGAGTTATCGAGGTGGGCTCAGTCGGCCGAAGGAAAGGTTATGGACTTGGGCTTGGCTTGGAGAGAGCTGAGAGTCGGATTCATTAGAATAGTAAATTAAGTCTAGTGGGCCGAGAATGTCATAGGATGAGCCTAGTGAGCCAGAGACAGGTATTTAGGCCCGAGTGCTTTCACTTTCGATTAAGTTTATAGATTGCCGTTATGAGGATTTAATTAGAAATTTTTATTAAAGACTTATAAGTGATTGTAATGCTAGTGCTAACTACTAACTTTAGTATTTCTCGTGATAAATTCTTCGTATTCTTCGTAGATTAGTGCTGAGATGTTAAAGCGCCATTTCATTCGTATAGTCACAAGGGAATCAAAATTTAGTGGATTCGGAATGAAACTAAGTGAAAGACATTAGAAACCGATTAGAAGAATAAACCGATTTCTTTCTCTCCCTCTCTCTCTTTCTCTCTTCTCCCTCGGTTTTCTTCTTCCCCAAAACCGAAGCTGCATAAGAAACATAATCATTAAGCTTGTCAATGATTACTTTCCTTGGGATTACACCTATAGCCTCATCTCCCTCATAATTCATGCCACTCATCTCTCTCTCTCCAAAACAGACCAAAACCCTCTCTTTCTTCTTCTTCTTCTTCTGCTCTCTCTCTCTCTCTCTCTCTCTCTCTCTCTCTCTCTCTCTCTCTCTCTCTCTCTCTCGGTTCAAATAGAAACAAAGTAGCAGCAGTTCTAGCGATTCTTGCTTCTTGTGTGAGTTTAGAAGCAAATTCTTGGAGAGCTTTGAGCCACCAACGAAGTCAAGAAACCGGTAGGGAAATGATAAGTTCCTAAGCTAGAAGTTATCCGATGTTTTGTTGAGGGAACTCACGGAACTAGCTGAATGGTGGAGGATTAGGTGTGATGATGTTGTTTTGTGTTGAAATAGGCTAGATGAGCTCTAGATTGAAGCTGTGAGTCCTTGCATGTCATGTTAAGGCTTTGGATGGTTTAAAAATTGGGTATGAGCAAACTGAGTTGGTTGAGTAAGTGAAAAGTCAACTGCCAAGTGAAGAAAGGTGATGCTTGTTGCTGTAGATGAGTCAAGATGTGAGTACTTGTCTTGAATCAAGCTATGGATGGCTGTATGTAGGCAAAGAAATACTGGGTTACTCTTAGGTGCTGTTGGAGAAGTGTCGTGATACTAAAAGAGAAATTGTAGATGAGCTAAATGGTTTAGTTGAGCTGTAGATGAGTATAATGGTTCGAAACATTCTGTTTTGGAAAAACCGAGATGGAAAACCCTTTAGTTATGCGTCATTTGAGATTTTAAAGATGTAGTTAAAGAAAAGAACAAGTTTACTTAAGAGAACACTATCTAATTTAGGTTTCGACCTCTAGTTATAGTGAGATTCATGCGAAAATGTATTAGTGAGAGCATTTCTCTTCGAAACAGTAAGCTGTTCTGCAGAAAACAGCAAAACCTTAGGTAGTTCTACGAATTTTCTGTAATTTTCTAGAAATAATTGGACCTTAGACCCTCCATGGAAGTTTTAGGAAACATCTTTAGGAACAACATATCAAAATTTGAGAACAAACAGTCAAGGTTCGAGTAGTGAAATGATCCTTCTTCTATAGGTACTCAATCTGGAAAGCTGCTATAGAATTTTAAGAAAGAAGACAGCAAATTACTGCTCTTTATACATTGAGATATAGGCCTAGGTTTCTTCACAAAAAATGTTAAGTTATGTCTCTTTTATAACATATTAAAATTTGTAATATTCCGATAAGATTATATGTACTTTCTGTGTCTGTGTTTGAAACTGCCCATATTAACTTATATACTGTCTTGATCCAAGAATGTGTAATGGTTGTTATGTCTCTTGTACCTGACTTTCTTGACATATATGGAGTCTAATGATCTCATGATAGTGGTTAGTTTGTGCATGAGCATGCTTCTTCCATCATTTGAAGTGTGGTCACTGTACAGTTACCAACGGTGACATGTGTATGCAATGAGTGTGACATGAGTGAAGTATTCTGTGAGCATGAGTCCTGCTTGATGTAATTGTGTACTCTCGAGGTCTTGTGCATGCTATGATGTGATATTAATCAAAGGTTAGATGTGTGGAATGTGTGCCTCAAATGAGTAAGAGACTTACATCGATACCAAGATGCCGGTGATGCCCCAGGGAGTGGGATGCCCATGCTGTGTGTTCTTGGATGCCTCGGTTGAGTATGACACCGGGATGCCTCGGAGTGAGATGCCCCTGTAGGTGATCAGGGATGCCTCGATTGTGGGATATTGGGATGCTTCGGAGTGAGATGCCCATGATAGCAATATTGTGGAAGTCTGGATGTGAGATTCTGGAAGTGACTCGATTGGGCCAACGGCGTTCTAATGGGTAAACTGATCGAGAATGGATTTGATATACACACTAAAATATAAATTCCACTTGGCGTGTGAGTTTCGCCTGCTGCTGTTGCATTTTATCTTGGTACAGATTTAGAGCATATGAGGTATACATGTGCATTTAACATTTTTGGTATGGAGTGATCATTCATGTGATGTGTCAATCTTCATTTAGTTATACTTGGGACAATCCTCTCTTAGTATCTTAAACTTTTTGGTTATGTTCTCTTGTTTTCTTTGGCAGCCGTGGATACTCTAGGATAGTGTCTTATTATTTATTTACTAGGCATTGCTCATTCCTTATTTTTTTTCAAATCGTTAGTATGGACATGCCACCAATTACTCATTACGGGGTGATAGCGTGTATTGATGTTTCTTTCCATGATGTGTATGATCCTGATATCAAGCTAACCTATACGAAGTATGAGGCTACGCTGTGGATGGAGGACGACGGAGTATATATGACTGCGATGAGGTTTGTTGCGTGGTTCATAAACCACGAAGGAGAGTTGTTTGGCCCCCTTCATTTTGGTGCTGGAGGACCTTGAGCCGGGATGGGAGGTGCTTAGGCGCCCAGATCGTGTAGAAGCCGGAGGATACGTCTTTTGTTTTTTTGATGGAGATGGGCTAGTGTGGGATAGTGGAGTTAGAAACCCCCTCACCCTTTTCACTGGCTGTTTACTTACACTTTTGTTTGAACATGTAAGTATGTTGTATATAGGTGAAAAACTTGTAAGTAATCCAAGTTGATTTTTGTAAGCCCAAATGTTTTAAAAAGGAAAGTAAATGAACTTCTCATGATCTTTATCTATGATTATAGTTGGATTGTCTAATATTAGTTGACAGGACTATTTTAGAGTAACCTTGTGATATAAAATTTAGATCTTAAGATATCCATGTTATACATGCTAACCTTTAAAGGTGGACATTGTAGTCCGACATTTGAAATCAATAAGTCTTGTAAGATGATAATCCATGTAATTTCCACTTGCGCTTAGTACGTGACGCTTCTGGGACGTCATAGCTCTTCTTTTTCATATCGTGACGTCCCAGTAACATTTTCAGCTAAAGGAACGTTTTTCGCCAAAGAATGGTTCTAGACTATTCACCAAAGCACTCCGAGCAACATTTTCAGCTAAAGGAACGTTTTTCTTGAGGATAAAGACACTAGAAATGCCATATAAATTTGTTTTCGAAACACTTAAATGCCCTTTTAAAAAAAAATGATCATTTAAGTGTCAATTCCATTTGAGTCGCCGAAAATCCGACGTTGCCATATTTTATTAATTTCTTGATCATCCTTAACTTTCTAGCATGCCCAATCAGCATATTAAAAAAGAAAGTGATCAATTCATTACTATTCATTATTTAAAAAATGATCACTTTATTACCAATTGTTGTAAAAAAGTTGTCGTCTATCTCAAGCCTCTTGGTTGGTCAATACATTCTCCAACTCGTTAGAGTTGGCTCTTTTGCCCATCTACAAGTGCCCTTAACAATACCATTATATTCTAACCTTAATCCGTGAATATTCATTTTTCAAAAAAAAAATCCGTGAATATTCTCTCATCCTCCTATAAGAGATAGTATTCTGAGAATTAAATTTTGAAATTTCTTCATAAATAGATTTAACTTTGGAGAAATATTGACTTGCTGTCATATATTGTGGCAACACCAACAATAGCTCGTTTTGCAATTTTTGCAACTAGGCAATATTCATCCTCGCAAACAATGCCACCAAGTTATCACCTGCCACATTTGGGGTCTTTGCATTCTTGTTGTGTTGTAACAACTCATTTTCAATAATCACAGTAAGAACGTATAGAGCCTTACCTACTTTGATGTTCCACTTTATTAACTTGCCATCGTTCGTGGGTGGTGTGGTGTTGCTGCCACCCATGACATCTCACAAGTCTTGACCAAACAAATAAAATTACACATGGGTACTCCAATTTTTGTAATTGGAGCTGTTGAGCTTTTTTACGCTGTTCACCATACTTGAAATATCAACTTGGATATAATGCTCTACACTTTAACAAGTAAACTTGATCCAGATCAATAGATCACAGTTCTTGATTGTGCATTGGCAGAATTTTGTCGTACTCCGGTCCCTGACCATTTTTTCAAGTACAATGGTCCCAAGCCACTCTCTTTGTGTACCATGATCCCAATTGGTCTGTTCACTATTCCCGACTACTTACTTTGATATCAATTGTTGGATTGCGGAAGTGTAAATTTATAATGTGTATGTGCATGTGGGACAAGACTTTGGCAAGTGAGCAAGCGAAGGAGCAACCGAGGTAAGGAAGGGAAATGGTGTTTAATGGTTTAAGTGTATTACATGGGGAAAATACCAAAAAGTCATAAACCTATTGCATTGATATTAATTCAGTCATAAACTTTTTAATTGGACCAATATAATCCTAAACCTTTTAATATTGATACAAATTCAATTCATCCAGCCAATTTTGGCTAGCCGACGCTAACGTGGACGTCGGCCAGGTGTGCGAACGCTGACGTGGCAATTTTAAGAATTTTTTTTTGAATTTTTTTAATTTTCTTTCTTTCTTTTTTTCCTTTTCTTTTCCAACAGTGGCCGGCGAGCCTTCGGTGAGGCTCGTCAACCACTAGGCGAGGGTCACAGCCCTCGCTCGGCCTCTTCCAGGCCGCCGGCAAGGCGGCTTCACCCGGATATGGGTGAGGCCGGCCTCGCCTAGGCCTTGCCCGCCTGCCTTCGCCCGCGGCTGGTGGCGAGGGCTGCGACCCTCACCGGCGGCTGGTGAGGGCTTTGCAGCCCTTGCCTTCGCCCTGGTGATGGCTGCCATGGCCTTGCCCAAATGCGGGCAAAGTTGCCTCGTCGGCGGCAGGCAAGGGCTTCGTGGCCCTCGCCAGCCACCGCCGGAAAAGAAGAGGAAAAAGAAATAAAAAACTAATAAAAATTCGAAAAAATCATAAAAAAAAATCATAAAAATTGCCACATCAGCGTCTCGGCCGACATCCACATCATCGCCAATCGGCCAAAATTGGTCGGATGGATTAAATTGGTTCCAATATTAAAAGGTTTAGTACTAAATTAGTCCAATTGAAAAGTTTAGAACTGAATTTATATAAATGCAATAGATTTAGGACTTTTTTGGTACTTTTTCCGTATTACATGACATGGGAATTTTGGTCTCAACTCTTGATACCAAATGTTGAGTTGCAGAAACGTGACTCAAATATCAATTATTGATGAAGACACGCGTCTCACTTCAAGAAAACACTCTCTTATTAATAAAGGCACCCTCTTACAATGTTGGTTGGGAGAACTCTTCTGCACACTTGTGCGCCAAGCGCACACTCACTTATGGAAGCTAAACTCCCTCGCACACTCTTAGATGGATGCTAATTTCAAGCTCCACAAATAAGGGTGTTTGGTATTTATAGGCCTAAGGAGGTGACTATGCCTCCTATAATATCTTCATAAAAGTATCCTACAAATATCCTTGATGTTTCTAGTCTGCATAATGTCTCATTAGATATAACATCTCCCTAGATAATTATAGAGAAAATATCTTATTGGTATTCCTATCCTTCTCTAGGTATTTCTAGAGAAAAAATCTTCCTAGTTATTTCTACACTCTTCATTAAACATCTTTCAATAAAAATATCTAGATATTAAGGTAATATGGATATATTTGAAATTCTTGAGAGAAGAGAGGCGATGCATTTCTTCAAAAGGATCTAGAGCTCTTTCGAGAAATTGAACAGCAACAAGAATTCGGATCACAAACACTCAGTGCACCAAGGCTGTCCATCATTATTACTGTTGCTTTAGTTAATTTACTTCTGGAAAATACTGAGATGAGTGTGTTTTCTCCTTTTAGTCATATGAGTCTCACCGTCGACTCATTCGCAAAGGTGCCTGCAGCTTATTAATCTGCGATTACCATCTTGTAAATTGATCGATGCTTATTTACTTTCGCTTCAAATGAATCGATGTTTCTTCTTACGGAAGGAGTTATCTTGAAAGTATTCTTCACGTGGAATAGTACACTGACATATCCTTTGAGAAAATGATCTACAGTATGACAACAACTGTAATGTCAAATCTAACTAAGAAGGTATTGTGCACAATCTTTGTATTAAGATAACGGTTCAATTTATTGGCTTCTGAGGATTACATTCTGAACCCTACACAAGAGTTCCTCCCTTGACATATTCGGTGAACGCTAGCGCGACCAGTCCCAACATCGCCAACCTTCCATTCCACAACTCAGCATCGGAAGTCATCAACCCATCTGACTTAGACTCGGCCGTGACTCCTTGAAACAGCGGAACAAGAGATGCGACCGAGAGCAGAATGCTTGTCCCTATGAACCACGGGATGCCACCTTCACTAATCTGAGTGAACAAGTCCTGGCCATTCGATAGTTCAACTGCAATGGCTGCCACGAAGCCAATCATTGCGAGTCTACCATTGATCCTCTCAGGTGCCGGCCCGCTGAATGCGAAAACATCTGTGAAGCCAGTGCTCACCTGTCAACATGATTAACATTAGTTTACGCAAGGATTAGTTATGAATTTAATCAGCAGAATATCACCAATTAAATTTCTCTGAAAACACTTATCATGGAGAAACTTTTATCCTAAAGTTTAAACTCTACATATACAAAAAAAGCGACCTGTATTTGGCCTCCCCAAAACTCGTACTCATGTGCTAGGAAGCTCTCAAGCATTAACATACCTTTGATTTCGATTTCTGGGAAAAAATACAAAGGGAATAATGCACAAGGTCGATATATTTCAATGATATATTTAGGGGTATAAATGTAACGCGACAAAAAAAAAAAAATATATCCGTAGAGAGACATTTTTAGACGCATATAATACCTCGCGTGCAATTTGTTTGGGGCCACACATTGAATATACGGCCACAATATAGAAAACATACGTGAAAGGGGAGCTGAAGGAGTCACGGTCGAGACCTTTCACGGCCGTGACTTTGCTGAGTTCGTGGCTGCCCCTCAATGCTAACCTGCTGCCGATTGTCCATTGCGGTGACACATCAATCTTCGACGACCTCCGTAACCTCCAAGCAAGACCCCTCAGCAATTCCAATGATCTTCAGTCCAGTGGTCATCCAGTGACGCCAGCAAGTCCAGTCCAGCGAGGAGCATTGCGTCCCACCCGCCTTGTGTTCCAGTTCGTGTTCGCAAAACCCAATTCAAGGTCAACAAGGACTTTTGTCCTCATTCTGATAAGGAGATTCACAATTCACGATCGAGAAGCCCAACACATTCGAGTCATGATTCATGAAGTCTTCATGAGCACCACCGTGAAGATCAACGTTCATGGACACCTCATCCGCATGTCCTGCAAATAAAAAAAGAAAAGGCTTTGAGGTCAACATATAAGAGCTTGGCTGGTGAAGTCAGAATTTTAAGGATCCACTTACTCAACATAAATATAGAGAAAGGAGGAGACTTTGAGGCGGTGGTCCCTTGCCTTGTGGGGTTTAAGCCGAAAGAGACAAAAAGTGTTGCTACTTTGCGGTTCTCTGGTCCAACTCAACGTTGCAGCCATCGCCGTGCCAGTCTAGGTGACTTGCGACATTCCCGACATTCCAAGAGCACCCTCGAAGCTTTCCTAGGTCTGGTTCATGAGTGATCGTCTTGTGCTGGCCTCCTCTGCAACTTGGGAGAATTTCTACTTTCTTTTGCAGGTTATCTAAAGCTCACGCTGGTTGCTGTCGTGAGCACCATCGAGCGCCTCAAGCACCACGATCGAGTCACTGTTCAGCTGCGAATTCTGATGTGGTCTCGCTGCCCGTCCGGAAGCCATCGCTGCTCGCTACCGTGAACCATCGCTTGTCGTTCGCTGTGGTCCCGATCTGATTGTGTTTGGTTCAAATTTAGGAAGAATATCATCGATTAGGTAAGATGCACATCTCTAGCATATTTGCATATTTTACTGCCTAATATATATCACTAGTATCTAACACTGCATATATGAGCGATAGACATATCTCCCAATTAGTATTCATTTCTTGGTTGACCGCATGTAATTTTTATTCCATCATAAACTTTAGATGGAATAATTAATCTTGCGAATAAAATTGATATTTTGATCTTTAAGGCTTAAGATCGATTTATCGGTTTTATTAGCGAAATAACCAAGTTGGTAGATCGTTTCCAAATTTGAACATTGGATATGGTATCTTTGATGATTCTGAATGGCTCGGTGCTTGTCTCATCTTGATTGATTTTTGGATTCAGATCTGGCTTGCCCTCCTGCAATATTCACCAAGTACCAAGGTTACTTCAAGTAACTTCATAATATCACATTGTTCACGTAGCAGGCAAGATCGATCAAAATTCTGCTACTTTACCTTAGTCATACACTTCACGCACAAGCCAACTTGGGAGCCAACTTGGGAGCCAACCTGGGACTATGGTTGACTGGGAAAAATCCTCTCACGATAGATTTCCTGGAAATAATGTCGATCACGGTCCTCGGACTTGCAGGGACTGAGTGCATCAGGATTGTTGAGGCCATGATCTTCAAACAAGGACCAAAAGTCTATGGAAAACTAGAAGAAGGGCACTCAACTCAAAGGGTGCAACTGATTCGACTCTGACTAGACTGAAGTGTTACTGTCTTGGCTATACAGGGGCTTATATGAAGCGGCATTGATATAGTGCCGGGGAAGAGAGAGAGCTGGAGAGACTGGTGGATGGTGTTGGTTCCACGCGATGCATGTTTGTGCGGGGTTAAATGGTTTCACCTTGTCCGTTTAACGTGAAAGTAACGACGTGGACCTTCAAATAGCCTTGAACAAACAACGGACAAGTGATTCGTGGGAATTCAGTTCTTGTTGGCTTTCGAATGCCAGGCCAAGAGGGAAGTGACGTAGTTTGAGGTTTTCGACGGTGGAGAAACACATTGGACCTTCTACTACCATGCATCAGCGCGACCTTGATGAAAACGACATGCCACGGCTCTGCAGCTCAAGCACAACACCCCACTCCCTTCGAGTTTCAAAGGCACATTCACTAGGAAGGATCCGTAGCTCTCTTGAGAATTTGACCTGCAACGAGAATTCACTCGATGCATCTGTGTCGCCGGATATGATGAGTGTTTCATGCGATTCCCTTATGACCACCAAGACCGGTGATCGGAAAATGCGTTCAATGTGGGGCAATGTCTATCAGCACAAACCTAAGAGCGTTTTACCAAAGCAGAAGGAATCCCAGTTCAAATAATTTCTGAGGTAGTGAACTCATAACTCAATAGCTTAAGGTTCTATGTGAAGGCTGACCCAAGTGGCTTTTTGATGATTGAGGCGTGATACTTACTGTAATGCATCTTGATCAAAAATTTTAGTCTCGCACATTATCACAGCGTTATGAAGCACCCTAATATCTGTTAAATCCCTTTAGATAAGCCAGTTTAAATACAAATTTGACCTCTCTACTTACAACAAAGATATCGAACTTCTGTTGCTTACACCAGTTCTCAATAGGAGGAATAAGGATTCCGATTTTGAAAAGCATTAACTACACGTATCAAAACTATTTATCAATCTCAGTCCCTTACATTCACATTTTTCAGACAGATTTTGATTCTTACAATATAGAACCGAACTTGCCCATAAACTAGGGGAAAGTACGCCTCAATTTATGACATATCAGAAATTCTTGCCGACCCACTTTGCCTGGTATTGGACATGCTTATCATTAGAGATATCAAGCAGAGTTGTTCAAACGAACAGTCCGGGACAATTCACCAAAGCACTTCGAGAAAAATTTCAGCTAAGGAACATATTGCTCTCTGTGAGATGGAACAATTTTTGAGTGTAGCAGACACTAATCTATATCCACAGAAAGATTAACTAGTGTCTCTAAGCAACAATTTTCATGCACCGAATATTATCTGTCTATGTGTGAGAAGCTCTTCGGAACAACTTATGATTTCTACCGCATCGTGCTCCATCAGCTGAACCTCACCATTCCACAACCGATGAAATATCACATCAAAATAAAGCGCAGGCAGAGCATCTCCACCTTAAAACATAACACCTCTGCTTGTCAAATCCAAAAGTTCAGGCATACACTACAGTTTCTAACTCAACAAGCTCGTAGATGGAATAACATAAATGTCTTTCACATCATTGATTCTCTGATTTCTCAGGCTCCCCATGATGAGACTGCAATGTGGATATCACAACCAACGACCTCAAGCTTTGACTAGAGTATTATCCCTTAAAACAACTAGCGGAAAGAATGAGGGAGAAACACCTCCATCGAGCAAATCCATGGTCAATCTTTCAATTATGGCGCGCATTGTCTTGGTGGAGTATTTGCATTTTCCCACGAATACTTGGCAAATGATTCTAACTCTCTTTCCCCACTTACTTCATTCACAGCCACGACCTCACAAATTTCTCTCATATGGTCTTGGCTAAGCTTAAGTGCCACTGAGCTAATATTGTCTTCAAGATTCTTGACTTTTGTGGTCCCTATATCATCAAAGTTAAAGTTTGTTATAAACATCACAAAATTAACAGCCGCCTGATTTGACATACTTCTCCTAATTTTGCAAAAATCGACAGCTAGTGGCATAGTAACACAAAATCTACTATTATGTGACTCAATGTTTGCCCAAAATTGTTACCTGGTATTGGGATAACGTCATCCCCCTGATGAAGAAGCCATGCTAGGGCCAGTTGAGGAGCAGTGCAACAATGCTTTGCAGCGAGGTCAGCAAATTTTTTATATATAACTTTGTTCTTCTCTAAGCTCTCTCCAGTGAATCTTGGATGCATATTCTATCACAAAACAATAGAATTTATATAGAAACATATCTATCACTGATATATGTCGCGACCTCTTTTTTTCTCGACGCCCGCAATCGGGTACGAGCGCCTAAAGGAGGCTAATGGCTCGGCTGAATTTATTAAGCCCGGACTCTCCCAAGTCCACCAATTCACGACTTAATAGTCCAAGTTTTTAACTTTGTAAGTCAATTTTAAACGGAGTCGCCACTAATCGGGTTTTGGGTGGGTTGATTAGAAACCCAAGCGAAATATCGGGAGAAATACTCGCTCTGCGTAACCAGAGAAATTAGGATCGGGGACTTGATTACACTAGTTAATCACTAATGCCCTTTCGGTACCTAATCTTGTTTAAACCCTAAGGCTTTTGGATTTTTGAGGGATTTTCCATGCATTTTTGGAAGGAAAAACATTTTTTTAGTCTTTTTCTAATTTTTTTTGGACATAAAAACATTTTTTGGATTTTGGATCTTTTTCTGAAAATATAAATCATTTTTGGCTTTTTCTGACTTTTTTGGCTTTTTTGGGAAAATATGGACATTTTTATTTTTAATTTTTTGGAAAATAAATTATTTTTATTATTTTTATTTTATATTATAATAATATAAAAAAACGAACCGGGTCAGATCCCTAGGTTGGGACCGACCGGGTCGTCTATTGAAACCGGACGGGCCAACGCGGCCCGGCCCGGATTTTTCCTTTTTTAAAAACCTAACCGATTTTAGCCCACTAAAAATCTAGCCCCAACACAACCCGGCCCAAAATTTTTAATCGAAGCCCAAGGAACAAAAGGAGTTCCTATCCGCGTGAGACCGGCCCCTGCGTCCAAACCCGCTTGGCCCCATCGCCCAGGAACCCTACCCGGTCAAGACCCACGCCCGACCCAACGACTGGCCGCCTCTGGTTCGCGAAACCCTACCCGGTTTCGCGAACCGCGCCCGACCCTGCTCGACCCGACGCGAGGTCGCTGGCTTCTCCATCCGTCTGCGGCGCGGGTGGAGGGACTGGGGATGTCACCGGACAGCGGCGCGACGCCTGACGATGGCGGCGACGAGGCGGACGGCGGTGCGGCATTCGACGGCGACGTAGTAGGTCTCCTCGGTCAGGGGTTAGGGTTTCGCGGAGGGGACAAGGGCGATAACGACGACAGACAGGGGAGGCGGCCAGGGTTTCGAGCAACGGCGACGATGCGTCTGGGGGCGGTGGCGGCGTCTACTGTTACCTGTTTGCAGCAACGGCGCGATAAGGCGGTGAACGGTGGCGGCGAGGGGCAGGTGACGACGGCAAACGGCGGCTCCTCGGCTCCGGATGCTGGTGCGGCTTGGGCGAATCGATCGCGGCAACGGCGTTGGAACGGTGGCGGAGCGCGGCGGCGTCGGCGAAGGCGGAGGCTTCGGCTCCCAGTCTGGTCCTCGGAACCTCCTCTCTCGGCTTCGACCTTCTACGGCCTCGGCTTCTTCTGAGGCTCTAAGCCGCTCGGCCCTCGAAGCCCCGGCGAGACTCGATCCAAGCCGCAAGCCTCGGCCCCCGAAGTCTCGGTGGGGTGTCCAAGGATCGCGACTTCGATCTCCTGCCTCTCTCTCCCTTCGTGTGTCTCTCCCCCTCGGGTTCGCTTGCCGCCGGCCTCCCCCGAAGTCTCTCGGAGGGAGGTCGGTTTGAGCTCGCGACCCGATTTCCTGCTCGCTCTTTGAGCTCCCCGAAGTCTCTCGGGAACCCCTCTGAGCTTGCTGGCTTTTTTGTGTGTCCTTCGACGGAGGTGGTGCCCCGCTATTTATAGGCGAGGAGGTCCGGTCGACGGAGGGGCTCGGCCGCCCGGTCTTTGGCTTACCGACCGGACGCCCGCGGCCGAAGTCCGGCGTCCCATCCTCGCTCCTCCAACAAGGCGTGCTCGGCATTGAAGGAAGCCCATGATGGCGCTTGAGATCTGTCTCTTCCGGCCGACGTCGGCCTACACTCCTCGTCGTAGGTCGTCCTTCGCGCGTTGGTGTCCTCTCGTGCGCGTGAGCTGCAGGCGTAGGGGAGGATGGAAGAAGGAAGAAGAAGAAGAAGAAGAAGAAGAAGAAGAAGAGAAGGGGGCCGGGCTGGATTTGGGAAAAAGAGGGATGGGCCCTAAGGGCTTGCGTGGAAAAGAAAAAGGAGGGGGGCTGGGCGCGAAGGCCCAACCCCAATGGGCTGCTTCTTTTTTTCGTTTTTCTTGTCTTTTGTTGTTTTTACTATTTTTTGTTGTTTTTATTATTTATTATTATCCGAAGGAAAAACAAAAATTAAAAGAGACTAAGGCCTAATTTAAAAACCTAATCAAAATTTTAGGTGTCAACAATATATCACCAAGAAATCCGAAAATTTGGTTTCTAAGGCAGTAAACTGTTGTCTGCTGTATCCTCTGATTTAATCCTCTTGCAAATTAAGAGGTTGATTAGAGCAAGACTTAGTAGTTGTTTGAATGAGAAGGGAAACGTGTCCTTGTCCTTAGATAGGCATTAGATGTTGTGCAGTAACTGAGGACTTCCATTTTGGGTCTTTCAGTTGCTGTTTGTCAGGATTGCTCACCCTGCTTTCTGTTGTTGACGCTAATAAATTCTAAATCTAACAAAAAGTAACTTTTTAAAGTTCGGATGGTCACATAATCTGGATCGCCAATGGACTAATGATTAATATCATCAAAATAAATGGCGAAAAAACATACCAACACGCTCTCTGGGGGCAAGCTCTCAACAGTTGCCTTCCCACCAAAGAATCCATGACCTAGAGGGCTATATGCGACTATCCCAATGCCAAGTTCTCTGAAATTGAAAGACAGGCAAAAACCGACTCATTTCCATGATATCTTGAGGGGAAACAGAAAACATCTTAAGGATCATAGGAGTAGACCTGCAAAGTGGAATTATTTCATCCTCAATGTCACGAGTCCACAGAGAATACTCCATTTGCACAGCTGTGATTGGATGAATGGCATGAGCTCTCTTTATCGTATCGATGCTAGCTTCTGACAGACCAATGTACTTTATCTTCCCTTCCTCCACCAGCTTCTTGAGTTCTCCCATCTATCTTACCAATTGCAATTGATTTAGTTAAACCAATTTTTCACATTGCAATTGTCAGAGAAACACGATCATATGCTAGAAAGCAATGTGAAGAAACAACATGATTCGACAGTGCTTACAGTATCCTCTATCGCCACTGTGGTGTCCACCCTGTGCTGAAAGTACAAGTCTATGTAATCAACCCCGAGTCTCCTGAGACTACCTTCACAGCATTCTCTTACATAATCAGGAGTACCTCTGATGGCAGGTTGAGCCCCCGTCAAACTTGCTATGCCGAATTTCGTCGCTAACTGAACCTGCTCTCGCGGAAGCTCCTTCAGAGCCTGAGTGAGTAATTAATTTGGTCTCAGTAACAGGACAACCAGCAAAGAAATTAGGCATAGTTTCAGTCTCTAAACGTCCATTTCTCAAGAATCTTCAGGGTCAAACTTATCAAAGAGAGGTTAAATCTTGATGTGTGAAAGCTAATTAAAACAGGCATCACCTTTCCAATCATGATCTCATTTTCATGATCTTGACCATAGACATCTGCTGTATCGTAGAAGGTGATGCCCTTCTCGAATGCTCTCTTTATGAGTAAACATGCAGCTTCATGGGAAAGAGGAGTATTCAGGGCACCAGAGAGTCCTGCACATCCAAAGCCTAGTCGAGAGACCTGCACAAGATGAGAGGACGTCATTTTCAGTAGTCATCTCTTCAATATCCTATCTCAAATCTTGTGAAGATAAAAAATTTCTTCACTATCCTAAGAACAAGAGTCCTGAATAAATAGTTCCCCTACTCTCTTGAAATGACTTGAACATGCTAAGTGTCCATCCTCGCTTGCCCTTGCCGGAACTAAGAGCACACCCAAGCCAAGCTACTCTTGAGCTGCTACGAGCCAACTCAATTCAACGCGATCCTTTCAAGTTTGAGGCATGCAAGTATTGGATGGAATCGAGAATGTGATTGAGCATACTTAGACCCTCATAGCTGAATATAAGATATCCCAATTAGAGTAAAACATCTAAATACATAAGAAACTCTTATTACGCTGTTTTCCAATTTCATGATACTTTCAAAGCTCACTTAGCTCGAATTCCAGCTTAGCTCGCAGTCTCACATAGAATTCTTGCTTTTGGACAGTCGATTTGAACTTAAGCTAAACCGAACACTCGACCAAGTTGAGCTCGAGCTAAACTCAAGCTCGGTCGAGCTCGAGGAGTCAACTGGGGATGACTTGACTGTGATCACACCCTTAATCAAAAACCCAGATCACACTCGTCAAACTAATGCAAGGAGCCAAGGACTTTGGGCACGATGATGCACTCTAAAGCTTCTGAACAGTCCCTTGGTCAAATATCACAATAATCAGGCACCATCTTTGGGGTTTGAAACGAAAACTACCGCTCTTGAAAACATGAAGACAAGAATTCAATAATCACCTGAATAGAGAAGGCTCGTAAGGACAAAAGGAAGCAAAGATTGTTACCTCCAATCCCTGACTGCCCAGTTTCACCCTGGGAATCTGAAATCGCTTCTCCTCCTCCATTTTCTCTTCTCTACTTCTGCTTCTCTTTCTCTAACGAAGATGGGTTGAGGATGAAGAGGCAGAGGACAGATTCTTAAGTCCTGCCACGAACACTGTCGTTGACGATGACAGCGGCAACTTTTTCTTCGGGGTTAGTACGTCGACGAAAAAATTCTAATTTGTTATACCTGTAGTCAATTTATCTGAATTTAATTTTCGATCATAAAAAATTTTGATATATTTATAATAAATTATTATCAATTAATGTTTATTAAATTATGCCGTCCATGTACGATCCATACTAGATCTGACCAACTGTTCATCCTACCTCCTCTACGTTCTTGACAACCCATCTTTGTTTCAGTGACATGTTTCGATCATCTTCCCCATTACTTAGAAAAGGTGAGCCACTGGCTCGAGGGGATATAGCTCAGTTGATAGAGCTCCACTCTTGCAATTGGGTCATTAAGGTTACGGGTTGGATGTCTAATTATCCAGGCAGTAATAATAATATCATAAGAAACCACAAATTGATATATTTATCAATTATCACATTTTATACATTTCAATAATTTGACAATAAAATTTAACGGAATATATATTTATTATAGGTATATTAGTTTGAAGTTTTCCTTTATTTTATCTTTAGTCCTGACTATAAGAAAATTTTCATTGGCTTGAGCAGAGAATAAGTTGAATAATAGTCAGTAATGGACTGCAGATCCAACTGACGGTAATGGACTACAGATCCAACTGATTCTTCCAGAGTTTTGCTAATTGCATAGGAATGAAAAACTGGAGTTGCGAGATCCCCTTCAATGCGACTAATTCCAATCATTATATATTAGATAAGAAGAGAGATTGGTAAAAATGTCTGGGAGCCAACTTCATCTAACTTTACACTTTTTCAACATGAACCGAGTATCTCAAAGATTGTGGTATTTCTTTGGATTGGTAGTAATGAAATGGATGCGGGTTAGGGCGTGGGTTCTTGTTTTTCCTTTACGTAAAGTGATTTTTCGTTTGATCTTCCGGTTCACCATACCCACTAGGAACATGCTCCATATGTTCCGACGTGACAAGAGTTTGTTAGGGGTGATCGATAATTTTTCATGTTCTAATTCAAGCAATAATCAAATAATTAACTGCTTAAACATATCGCACCTCATTTATACAACTATTGACCGTGACACAATGAAAGTTCTTGTCTAGACCCGAACCTATCGAACAGAATTCATCATGACCCTCGATTTTGTGAATCCTACGAATGCTAAAAATCCAATCTCCAGTTCGTTGTGGATGAGCAACGTAGCAACTTGTAGCACTAAGATGGCGAACTTCCATGGAAAATCATCATTAATTCCCTCATGCCAATAGAAGCAACACTAGGATGATAGATTTGGGGAAAATTTTCAAATAAAGGTATAAAATTGGCTGTTTTCTTAATATATGGGTTAAAGTAGATTTTATCTCAACTTAGTGTTAAGTAAGGGCCTAAGCTCATTGGCTTACCAAATTTTTGCCTGAAATTTGTACATAAGAATCATGTGCTTTTTCTGTTAATTTTGTTGAAAATTTTGCACTTTGACCAATTTGGGAAAGCGCCAAATTCTAGCTCAAGTTGTTTGACAGTCTTTTTGGGAGAATTCAAAAAAGTCTTAAACTTATTGAAATTGTGTTAATTCAGTTCTTAATTTTTTTAAGTCAATTTAATCCTAAATTTTTTATGATTGTATCAATTTAGTCTATCCAGCCAAAATTAGCCAGCCAATGCTAACGTGGACATCACTTGTCCTGTGAAAGCTAATATGGCAATTTTTAATATTTTTTTCAAATTTTTAAATACTCTTTAAATATTTTTAAATTTTTATTTTATTTTCTTTTTTTCCACATTCTCCTTCCTTTAGCCGATGAGATCAACCTCGCCAGTTAGTGGCGAGGCTCGTCCCTACTAACCATTAGCGAAGGCAACCGTCGCCAGATCTAGCGAGGCTTAGCCTCACCTAGCTATGGCGAGGTCGAGCCTCGCCGTCCTTGGGCGAGGAGCCTCACCTAGATCTAGTGGGGCCTCACCAGATCTAGTAGGGCCTCACCTAGTGATAGCAAGGCCTCGCCGTCCCTCGCCTCGGCCGGCGACCGACCAAAGGAAGGAGAATGTGGAAAAAGAAAATAAAAAAATGAATTAAAAATTTTAAAAATATTTAAAATTTTGAATAAAATAAAATAAAAATATATTAAAAAATTGTCATGTTAGCTTTCGTCGGAGGCTAATGTCCACGTTAACGCCACGTTGGCCAATTTTGGGCGAATGGACTAAACTAGCACAATTGTAAAAGGTTTAAAACTAAATTTGCCAAAAAAAAAAGTTTATAACTAAATTGACACAATTACAATAGAGACCTTTTTGATAATTCTCCCCAAGTTTTTCACAGGGCAATTTTCCTCCTAATATCGCTAATATAACTTTTGTCTTGGTTTTGTGATCCAATCTAGGTCAGTTTTCCCAAATGGAGCTCAAATCATAACCCTAAATTTCCCAACTCCTCTAAATTCCTTTATTTCGATCAAGCTAATTTTCCTAAATTAGTGCAAGTGATCTTGCCTTCGTCCAAGAGAAGATGATTATCGCTTGTTGAAGCAACTTTTTTAACCAGTCGTGGTTACGTCATGGAATACCATACCGATGGCAGTGACGACAACGATGATAAATGCACCCTCCTTTCCATGCCTACATTGTCGACTTCTATTTTCCATTTGGGTAAATCTAACAACCCACAAGAGCCAAATAAACACGGGTTAGCTCGAGCGTTGCGAATCAAGCAAAAGATTGAAGGAAATCGCGAACAGGATATGAGATTCACTACCCCATTCAATTGCATTAGATTGTGGATACAAGCAGATGTTTGCAGGGATCACACAACAATCCAGTCCTAGTGGCCACCGGTGATGAAGGCATGAGACTTCTACAATGCGTCCCCATGAAAAATAGTCTTGCACATCATCACGGATATGCCATGAAGCACTTAGTTTCCACCAGGTCTCTCTAGATTTGTAATGAGTTTAAAAATATATTTGATCTCTTTTTTTATGACGAAGGTATTGAACTTCTGTCACTTACGCCATTCTCATTGGGAGGGATACAGATTCTGACTTTGAAAAGCATTAACTACTCGTATCAAAACTACTTATCAAACTCAGTCCCTACAATTCACATTTTTGGGACAACTTTTGATTTTGGACAATTCTTCATGGTATGAATCATCTTGATAAGCAACGCAGGAGCATGCTACAGCAAAGAACTTGCCAACAAAGTAGGGGAAAGCACTCCACAATTGATAACGCATCAGTTATTTTTCCTGACCTGCTCGTTTGGCGTCGTACATGCTTATCATTAGAATGATCGAGTTGAGCTGTTCCAAAGAATGGTTCGGGACTATTTGCCAAAGCACTTCGAGCAACATTTTCAGCTAAAGGAACGCTTTTCTTGAGAAGAAAGACATTAGGAATGCCAAAAAAAAAAATCAGAACAATTAAATGGCCTTTTTTTTAAAAAAAAATGATCATTTAAGTGTCATTTCCGATATGAGTAGTTGAAAATCCGACGTTGGCATATTTTATTAATTTATCGATCTTACTTAACTTTCTAGCAGGCCTAGTCAGCATATAAAAAAAAATGATCACTTCATTGCCAATCGTTATTAAAAAATGATAATTTCAGCGTAAAAAAAAAAAAAAAAAAAAAAAAAAAAACGCCAGATAAAATTTTTAGTTATAAATGTCATGTAATTTCTCTAGCTGTAATTTCTCAGTAAAGGCACCTAAGTGATCGTTTTTCCTCGATTTTGGCACTTAAATAAACTAGTGAAAACTCTTGACACTAAAGTGAGTACCGTACATAACTTATGGCACTTCTAGTGTTTTTCTTCCATTTTTCTTGGTTTTTATTTGTTGCTCTCTATAAGATAGAATGAATTCGAGTGCCGCAGGTGTTAATCAATGTCCACAGAAAAATTAACGGGCGTCTCTAAGCAGCATTCTCCGTGCATCGAATATTATCTGTCCATGAATTCGGACCAACAAGGTATGGTCCCTATCCTGTCGCGCTCCATTAGCTGAACCGCTGAATTATTAGGTTGGAATAAAGCACAGGCAAAGCATCTTCACCTTAAAACAGAACACGCCTGCTTGTTGAATCCCAGCATTCAGGCATACCCTACATTTTCTGACACAAGCAGTCGAAGAACAACGAAGGGAAATAAATGTCTTTTACATCACCCATTGTCATGATTTTTAAGGCTCCTTATTATAAGGTCGAAATATGGATATCACGACCACCGATCTCACACTTCCACTGCAATATTCTCCTCGCAACAAGTAGCGGAAATAACAAGGGAGAAACACTTCCATCGAGCGAATCCATGGTCAATCTTTTATCCGTGCCGCGCATTATCTTGGTGGGGTATCTGCATATCTCCATGAATACTTGGCCAACGTTTCAAACTCTCTTTCCCCACTTACTTCATTCATGGTCACGGCTTCACAGATTTCTCTCATCTCGTCTTGGCTAAGCTTAATTGCCACTGATCCAATATTGTTTTCGAGGTTCTCGGCTTTCCTGGTCCCTATATGTCATCGCAAATGAAAGTTAAAAGTTTGAGATAAAACATGGGAAAATCAACAACTGCCTGCTTTAACATACCTCCCCTAATTTTGCAAAAATCACAGGCTACTGCCACAGTAAAACTAAACCTACTACTATGTGACCCAATGTTTGCCCGAACTAGTTACCTGGTATAGGGATAACATCATCCCCCTGATGAAGAACCCATGCTAGGGCCAGTTGAGGAGCGGTGCAGCCATGCTTTGCAGCAAGGTCAACAACTTTTTGATATATAACTTTGTTCTTCTCTAAGTTCTCCCCAGTGAATCTTGGATGTGTATTCTATCACATAACAATAGACATCAGCATAGAAGCACACACTACCACTGCTATAAAACCAAGAGATCCAAAAATTTGTTTTAAGGCAGTAAAAGGTCATCTGCATAATCCCACTCTCTCTGTAAGCTCTAATTCAATCCTCTTGTGAATTAAGAGGTTAATTAGAGAAAGGCTTAGTAGTTGTTTGAACGTGAAAAGTGTCCTTAGATAGGCATAAGACGTGCTGTAACTGGGCACTTCTAGTTTGGGTCACTCAGTTGCTGTTTAATGAGCCTGCAGGAGGATTGCCCTGCTGTTTGTTGATGCTAATAAATTAAGTATGAATGGCCACATAATTCGGATTCTCTAGCCAATAGACAAATGATTGATACCGTCAAAACAGATTGCAAAAAAGCATACCAACAGGCTCTCCACAGGCAAGCTCTCAACAATCGCCTTCCCACCAAAGAACCCATGGCCTAGAGGGCTATATGCGACTATCCCGATGCCAAGTTCTCTGAAAGTGAAAGACATGTAAAAACTGGCTCATTTCCATGATACATTGAGGGGACAAAAACAGACGTCTTGAGGATGATAGGAGTAGACCTGCAAAGTGGAATTAATTCATCCTCAATTTCACGAGTCCACAGAGAATACTCCATTTGCACAGCTGTGATTGGATGAATGGCATGAGCTCTCTTTATTGTATCGATGCTAGCTTCTGACAAACCAATGTACTTTATCTTCCCTTCCTCCACCAGCTTCTTGAGTTCTCCCACCTATCTTACCAATTGGAGATGATTTAATCAAATCAACTTTTTACGTTGTATGATGATCCGCTCGAAAGCAATGTGAAGAAACACCATGATCAGACAGTGCTTACAGTATCCTCTATCGGCACTGTGGTATCCACCCTGTGCTGATAGTACAAGTCTATGTAATCGATCCCAAGTCTCTTCAGACTACCTTCACAGCATTTTCTTACATGTTCAGGAGTACCTTTGATGGCAACTTGACCTTCCTCCACTGCAAAGCCGAATTTCGTCGCTAACTGAATCTGCTCTCTTGGAAGGTCCTTCAGAGCCTGAGCGAGTAATCAATTCGGTCTCAGTTATAGGACAACCAGGGGAAAAAATAAAAAACTAAGAGGCAACTGAACACATTAATAAGAGGTATCGTCTGAGTCTCAAAATGTCCATCTCATAGCAATGTTCAGGGTTAAAAATTATCACAGAGAGATTAAATCTTGCCGCATGAAAGCTAATTTAAACAGGCATCACCTTTCCGATCATAATCTCATTGTCATGATCATGACCATAGGCATCTGATGTATCGAAGAAGGTGATGCCCTTCTCAAATGCTCTCTTTATGAGTAAACATCCGGCTACATGGGGAACAGGAGCATTCCAGATACCAGAGAGTCCCCCACATCCAAAGCCTAGTCTTGAGACCTGCACAAGATGAGAGGATGGCATGAATTCAGTATTCTTCTCTTCAAGTTATTTCAATGTCTTATCTCAGATCTGGAGACAAAAAGAAAAATTCACTATATTAAGAACAAGGATGCTGAGCTAAATGTTCCCCTACTTCTCCCTTGAAATGACTCGACCATGTTTCCTGTGCATCCTCGCTTGTGCTTGCCGGAGTTAAGCACACACACAAGGCAAGCTAATCTTGAGCTGCTACGAGCCTAACTCGAACACGACTCAATCCTCTCAAGTTCAAGGCATTCGAGTACCGAGTGGAATCAAGAATGTGATCGAGCATACTTAGACTCGAATAGCTGAATTCCTATATCCTAGTTAGTATTACATCTAAATACATTAGAAACACGTATTACGTTGTTTTCCAATTTCATTATACTTTCAAATCTCCCTTAGCTCCAGCTTAGCATGCCGCCTCATGTAAAGTTTGTACTTTTGGACAGTATTTGAGCTCAAGCTTATTCCTAAACACTTTATCAAGTCAAGCTTGAGCTCAGATCAAGCTCGGTCGCGCTCGAGTAGTAAAATAAGATTGACAGGACTTTGATTACACCCTTATTCAGAACCACAGATCACACTTTATCAACTAATGCACGGAGCCAAAAATCAGGTGCAATCTCTGGAGTTTCCATGAGCACTATGGTGCCCTCTAAAGTTTGTAAACACTCTCTGGGTGAAAACTATCATAAAAATCAGGTACATTCTCTGAAGTTTGAAACGAAAACTGCTAATCATGAAAACATGACAAGAATTCAATGATCACTTGAATAGAGACGGCTCACAAAGACAAAAGGAAGCGAGATTGTTACCTCCAATCCCTGACTACCCAGCTTCACTCTGGGAATCTGAATTCGCTGCTTCTCCTCCATGTTCTCTCACTTTTTGCTTCTTCTTCTCTAGCGGAGAAAGATTGAATATGAAGAGGTAAAGGACAAAGGCTTTGACACTGACGGTGACGCCTTTTTTGTTTCCCTTTATTTGGTGACCAGGAGATTCTAATCGACAGGCAGAACGAATAAGCAGTACAAGACTTGAGCTGTACACCTAACGATAATGGAGTGCTTACCCATTTGCTTTCTTTATAATTACGCTATCTGATTAGAAATGAAAAATCGGGATTGCAATGTCCTTGTCGATGTGATTGATTAACCATCATATTTAACTAGTGCACTAAATTTTGGAGATATTTATAGAGATATAAAGAAGAGAAAAGTGTTTTGAAAATACTAAAACTTATCAAAAAGTGCAATTAAATGCTAAAACTTTTAAAATGTAAAATTAAGTTATAAAACTTTACACAAAATGCACCTAAATTTTTCAAGAAGTGCAATCAACTGAACGACTTAATTGGACCAAATTAACAAGTTTAATTGCACTTTTTGAAAATTTTAAAACTCAATTGCTCTTTCTTGACAAGTTTTAGAATTCAATTATACTTTCATGACAAGTTTAAGAATTTGATTTCATTATCTGAAAATTGTAGAATTCAATCACATTTTTGTAATAAATTTTAGAACTTTCAATGCACTCATCCTTATAAAACAAAAAAAAAAAAAAAACAAAAAACAAAACTGACAAAAAGATCTAAAAGCCAAATTCAGCATGAACTATATTATTTCATAGGGGTCGTGTTTCTTCGAGTTGGCAAAAATAGAATGGATGCAGGTTCGGTTGTAAGTTCTTTTTTGATCTCTACAAAAGTTGAATTTTCGTGCTTCCAAGAGCAGAGCTTCTGGCTCGCCGTACCTACCAGAAACATGCTCCAAACAATCCGACACGCCAAGAGTTCGTTGGTGGTTAACTTTTCATCTTCTAACTCGAGCAAGAACCAAATAAATTGACAACTTAAACAATTCACACCTCATTTGCGACTATTAGGCATGACACAGTGAAAATTCTAGTCGAAGAACAAACAACGAAGGGAAATAAATGTCTTTTACATCACCCATTCTCGTGATTTTTAAGGCTCCTTATGATAAGACCGAAATATGGATATCACGACCACCGATCTCACGCTTCCACTGCAATATTCTCCTCGCAACAAGTAGCGGAAATAACAAGGGAGAAACACTGCCATCGAGCGAATCCATGGTCAATCTTTTATCCGTGCCGCGCATTATCTTGGTGGGGTATCTGCATATCTCCATGAATACTTGGCCATCATTTCAAACTCTCTTTCCCCACTTACTTCATTCATGGTCACGACTTCACAGATTTCTCTCATCTCGTCTTGGCTAAGCTTAATTGCCACTGATCCAATATTGTTTTCAAGGTTCTCAGCTTTTCTGGTCCCTATATGTCATCGCCACTGAAAGTTAAAACTTTTGAGATAAAACATGGGAAAATCAACAACTTCCTGATTTGACATGCCTCTCCTAATTTTGCAAAAGGCAACGGCTACTGCCATAGTAAACCTACTACTATGTGACCCTATGTTTGCCCAGACTAGTTACCTGGTATTGGGATAACATCATCCCCCTGATGAAGAGCCCATGCTAGGGCCAGTTGAGGAGCGGTGCAACCATGCTTTGCAGCAAGGTCAACAACTTTTCGATATATAACTTTGTTCTTCTCTAAGTTCTCCCCAGTGAATCTTGGATGTGTATTCTATCACATAACAATAGACATCAGCATAGAAGCACACACTACCACTGCTATAAAACCAAGAGATCCCAAAATTTGTTTTAAGGCAGTAAAAGGTCGTCTGCATAATCCCACTCTCTCTGTAAGCTCTAATTCAATCCTCTTGTGAATTAAGAGGTTAATTAGAGAAAGGCTTAGTAGTTGTTTGAATGTGAAAAGTGTCCTTAGATAGGCATAAGGCGTGCTGTAACTAGGCACTTCTAGTTTGGGTCACTCAGTTGCTGTTTAATGAGCTTGTAGCAGGATTGCCCTGCCGTTTGTTGATGCTAATAAATTAAGTATGAATGGCCACATAATTCGGATTCTCTAGCCAATAGACAAATGATTGATACTGTCAAAATAGATTGCAAAAAAACATACCAACAGGCTCTCCACGGGCAAGCTCTCAACAACCGCCTTCCCACCAAAGAACCCATGACCTAGAGGGCTATATGCGACTATCCCGATGCCAAGTTCTCTGAAAGTGAAAGACATGTAAAAACTGGCTCATTTCCATGATACATTAAGGGGACGAAAACAGACGTCTTGAGGATGATAGGAGTAGACCTGCAAAGTGGAATTAATTCATCCTCAATTTCGCGAGTCCACAGAGAATACTCCATTTGCACAGCTGTGATTGGATGAATGGCATGAGCTCTCTTTATTGTACCGATGCTAGCTTCTGACAAGCCAATGTACTTTATCTTCCCTTCCTCCACCAGCTTCTTGAGTTCTCCCACCTATCTTACCAATTGGGAATGATTTAATCAAATCAACTTTTTACGTTGTATGATGATCTGCTCGAAAGCAATGTGAAGAAACACCGTGATCAGACAGTGCTTACAGTATCCTCTATCGGCACTGTGGTGTCCACCCTGTGCTGATAGTACAAGTCTATGTAATCGATCCCAAGTCTCTTCAGACTACCTTCACAGCATTTTCTTACATGCTCAGGAGTACCTTTGATGGCAACTTGACCTTCCTCCACTGCAAAGCCGAATTTCGTCGCTAACTGAATCTGCTCTCTTGGAAGCTCCTTTAGAGCCTGAGCGAGTAATCAATTCGGTCTCAGTTATAGGACAACCGGGGGAAAAAATAAAAAACTAAAGAGGCAACCGAACACATTAATAAGAGGTATCGTCTTGAGTCTCAAAATGTCCATCTCATAACAATGTTCAGGGTTAAAAATTATCAGAGAGAGATTAAAATCTTGAAGCATGAAAGCTAATTTAAACAGGCATCACCTTTCCGATCATAATCTCATTGTCATGATCATGACCGTAGGCATCCGATGTATCGAAGAAGGTGATGCCCTTCTCGAATGCTCTCTTTATGAGTAAACATCCAGCTTCATGGGGAACAGGAGCATTCCAGAAACCAGAGAGTCCCCCGCATCCAAAGCCTAGTCTAGAGACCTGCACAAGATGAGAGGATTGCATGAATTCAGTATTCTTCTCTTCAAGTTATTTCAATGTCTTATCTCAGATCTGGAGACAAAAAAAAAATCACTATTTTAAGAACAAGGATCCTGAGCTAAATGTTCCTCTACTTCTCCCGTGAAATGACTCGACTGTGTTTCCTGTCCATCCTCGCCTGTGCTTGCCGGAGTCAACCGCACACACAAGCCGAGCTAATCTTGAGCTGCTACGAGCCTGACTCAAACTCGACTCAATCCTTTCAAGTTCAAGGCATTCGAGTACTGAGTGGAATCAAGAATGTGATCGAGCATACTGACTCGAATAGCTAAATTCCTATATCCTAGTTAGTGTTACATCTAAATACATTAAAAACATGTATTACGTTGTTTTCCAGTTTCATTATACTTTCAAATCTCACTCTTAGCTTGCAGCCTCATGTAAGGTTTGTACTTTTGGACAGACGATTTGAGCTCAAGCTTACTCCTGAACACTCTATCGAGTTGAGCTTGAGCTAAAATCGAGCTCAGTCGAGCTCAAGCAGTAAAACACTCAACTTGGGAAAATGTCACAAACAATCCCTAAACTTCTACTTAATGTGCAATCTTGTCCCTAGACTTTTAATTTTTTTAATTTAGTCCATAAATTATCAATAAATGTCCGATCTAGTCCCTGACTATTTGAAAATTGACCAATTTCGTCTTTTCGTTAGTTAAAGTTAATGGAATTGGGCATTTTGGTCTTTTTACTTCTTAATTTTTATTTCTTTTTCTTCTTCTTCTTCTCTCTTCCCTTCACCGGCCATGGCGGAGGGAAGCCGGCATCCGGCGAGGGTCGCCCTCGCCTAGGCTAGCTAGAGCCGCCCTCGCCGGCGTCGGGCGAGGGCGACCCTCGTTGGCGTCGGGCAAGGGCCTCCCTCGCCAATCGGGCGAGGGTTGTCCTCGCCCAACGCCAACAAGGACCGAGCCTCACCCAACGCCGCTAAGGGCCGCCCTCGCCCGACGCCACGGAGGGCGGCCCTAACCAACCCAGGGTCGCTCTTCCCTCCGCCATGGCCAGCGGAGAGGAAAAAAAAAAAAAAAAGGAAAAACAATCATCACTTAATAGTTTGAAAGAATAACTAAATTAAACATTTGTTAATAGTTTAGGGACCAAATTGAGCAAATTGAAAGTTTATGAATGAAATTGAACATTAGATAAAACTTTAAGGACCATTTATAACATTTTCCCACTCAACTTTGATCACACCCTTATTCAAAACCATAGATCACAGATCAAACCCTCGTCGGCATCGGGCGAGGGCCTCCCTCACCAAATCTGGCGAGGGCACCCGTCGCCCAAGTTCGGCAAGGGTCTGGCGAGGGCTGTCCTCGCCTGACGCCGGCAAGGACCAAGCCTCGCCCGACGCCGCTGAGGGCCGCCCTCACCCGATGCCACCGAGGGCGGCCTTAGCCAACCCAAGGTCGCCCTTCCCTTCGCCATGGCCGGCGGAGGAAAGAAAAAAAAAAAAAAAAAAAAAAAGGAAAAACAATCATCACTTAATGATTTAAAGAGAATGACTAAATTAAACATTTGTTAATAGTTCAGGGATCAAATTAAACAAATCGAAAGTTCATGGATGAAATTGAACATTAAATAAAACTTTAAGGACCATGTGTGACATTTTCCCGCTCAACTTTGATCACACCCTTATTCAAAACCACATATCACACTTTATCAACTAATGCAAGGAGCCAAAAATCAGGTACAATCTCTGGAGTTTCTATGAGCACTATGGTGCACTCCAAAGTTTGTAAACAGCCTCTGGGTGAAAACTATCATAAAAATCAGGTACATTCTCTGAAGCTTGAAAAGGAAACTGCTAATCATGAAAGCATAAAGACAGGAATTCAAAGATCACTTGAATAGGGATGGCTCACAAAGACAAAAGGAGGCAAGATTTTTACCTCCAATCCCTGACTGCCCAGCTTCACTCTGGGAATCTGAATTCGCTGCTTCTCCATTTTCTCTCTGACTTTTTGCTTCTTCTCTAACGGAGATGGATTGAATATGAAGAGGTAAAGGACATACTTTATACAGGACTTTAGCCGGCACCGTGAACCGTAGAAAGTTGTGACTGAGAAATAGAGAAATAGAAAGAATAATTTATATAAGTACAAAGAATAGTTTATACAGGACTTGAGCTGACATCCTTTTTGTTTCCCTTTTTTGAGTGATTAGAAAGTTGTGATTGACAAGTAGAAAGAATAATTTATACAGGACTTGATCTGGCATCGTGAACCGTACACCAATGAAGTGCTGACCCATTTGCCTTTTTCAACAGTCACGCTAATTGATTAGAAATGAACAATCGGAGTTACAGTGTATGTAACCATTGCACCGAATTTCAAAGATATTTTCAAAAATATAAAATATACATATATATATATATATATATATTAAAATTCTTAAAATTTATAATAAAAGTGTAATCAAATTCTAAAATTTTCAAAAAGAGATCCTAAAACTTTTCACAAAGTATATTAAGTTCTAAAATTTTAAAATAAGCAATCAACAAAAAGACCGGATTGAGTTGCACATTTTGAAAGTTTTAGGATTCAATCACACATTCTTAATAAAATTTAGATTTGATTAAACCTTTTAGAAATTTTAGTACTTCGATTGTATTTTCGTGATAAATTTTAGAACTTGATTGCACTATTTGAAAGTTATAGAATTCAATTACACTTTTATGATAAATTTGAAAACTTTCAATACACTTATCCCTATAAAGAAATGAGAAACTGACAATAAAATCTAAAAGCCAAATTCAGTATAAACTGTATTATTTCATAGAGGTCGTATTTCTCCGAGTTGGCAATAATAGAATGGATGTAGGCTCGGTTGTGAGTTCTTATTGAATCTCTACTAAAATTGAATTTTCGTGCTTCCAAGAGTGGAGCTCCTGGCTCACCGGACCGACTAGAAACATGCTCCAAAAATTCCAACACGGCAAGAGTTTATTGGTGGTTTCATCTTCTGACTCGAGCAAGAACCAAATAAATTGACTACTTAAACAAATCACACCCCATTTGTGACTATTAGCCATGACACAGGGAAAATTCTAGTATGGACCTGAATCTATTGGACCGAATATATCATAACCCTCGATTTTTGTGAATCCTGCGTGTGATTCCAACCTAACCTCCAAATTCATTGCAGATGAGCAACACAAGGATGACGGATTAGCAACTGGTGGATCTAAGATGGCGAACTCTGAACTTTATCGCCAAATAACAAACTATAAGAACTTGAAAAATGGAAAATAGACACAATCTTAGTGAAGCCTGTTCAAAGTGATCGCCATGAAAGAGGCATTATCCATGTCGATTCCTCTATGTTCTGTACAGAAGAACTCCATAAAATTAGTCAGGGAAACCTAAAGATGCTCACAATTAACACAGTTCAACTTTTGAAGACGCATCTCTCAAAGAATCAATTCTCAAAAGAATCAACATTGATGGCGGTTTCGAGAACTTTCATCTTCTACTGGTATTAATTTCCAGTCTATGATCTTCTGGTCGACAAAAGTAGTAAAGTGATGCCAAACAAATCAGTACGTCAGTAAGAACAAGACCCGCCACATCAAATACAAACTTCGGTGCAAATAATCCCCATACCTGAAACAAA
>NC_052613.1:11723521-11788440 GCF_016545825.1 Eucalyptus grandis
GAATGATTAAGAAAGCCCGACCAAAATTGCATAATTTCGTAAATTAAAATGACAGATTTTCTTTAGCGTGCACAATTAATCTTTTTAAACTAGTGAATCATATAATTAGTCTAGAATTTAACACTAGAATCATGTATTTTTATGAGGTCACTAGTTTAATTCACGTCATGAGTGAACTTCTTATCGGTTTTGTTTTGTTTTTTTTTTTTTTTTTGATCGAAATTAGTAGCTTTCATTACTTACCAAAAAAACGGATAATAAGTAAATTCAACATCTAAGCATAGGATTAGCGAAGGGTGAGGAGGATTATCTATCCAACTCGGTGGGAGGGAGCTAGTTCAGTGGGCCCTCGCTACCCAATCGGCCACTTGGTTGCATCTCTGGGCTAAAAGATAAGCCGGGCTTAAGGATGAAGGCCCAACAGAAAAGTGCAATCGCTTATGAGGGACTTGGCAGTCCATGGGCTTCCCTATCCCATAATGCTTTCAACAACCACTAAATTATCGGAGGCAAAGAAAAAGTACAAGTCAGAAATTGAACTGAACTCAATTTGTGGGGTTCGTGCATCCAACATCTTCTTCAACCAGAGTAGCCCCTCTCTCATGGCTAGGGTTTCCGCCACCAGAGCCGAAGTAGTGTGGATCGGCTTCGCAAGAGCATCAACGAGAACGCCATGCTCGTTTCTACAAATCACAGCCGCCGATCCAATCATGGACGAGCTACACTAAGAGTTGTCCACGTTTATTTTCCAGATCTAGTTCTTCGTTTGCGTCCATGGTTTGGGTTGTGAATGTTTGTTGATGTTCGGGACTTCTTCGTGTAGGTGCCATTTTCGGTAAAGATGAGATTTTAGGATAGCTTCCTCTAGGATCGATCTTGGTTGTGGTGGTTGATCTCGAAAGACCATAGCATTCCTCGCCTTCCAAATTTGCCACAGTACTTCAGCAACAAACGCTTTCTCCTGGTAGTTAGCATTTAAGGTAAGAGTATCCGACACCCATTTGTTTATGTGTGTGATTTCCATTGGGGAGATGTCTATTACTAATCTGGGGTTTAACTACACGTCTCTTGTCCAACTGCACAGTAGGAAGAGGCGTTCCACTGTCTCCGGTTGTTAGCCGCATATTGTGCAAATAGGCTCAGGTACCATCATCCTCTTGAATAAATACTCCTTGGTAGGCAATGCATTTTTATATATGCTTTATATAAGAAATTTTATTTTGGGATATGTTTTTAGCTTCCATATTTTTAGTCCATAAGGCTTTCGGGATCTGGTATGACATAGATAATTGGGCTTGTGGATGGCAATTATTCTAATTTCCGACTCTGTTGTATTCGCTCTTTACCTTATATTCTCCCAAATTGTTTGCTGTCCATAGCAACTTGTCATGTCCTAGGTTCAAGCGAAGGGGAGTAGCTAAAATTTCTATAACTACTTTGTCCTAAAACAATAGCTGAAGTTTCTATTCATCCCATTTGCTTGCTGAAAAATCTATTAGTTCAGCAACAAACTAAGGGTCGTTTTGACTTGGAGGGCCTCCTATCTTACTCGAGGGTAGCCATGTGTCATCTCTAATTCTAACATTGTTCCCATCACCAATTCCCATCTTATATCTAGTTCAATAACATCCCGACCCACTAGGAGGCTTTGGCATCCCAAGAAGGATTATGGCCTTTTTTGGCATTCAAGAAGTCATTTATGGGAAAGTATAGGCTCCTCAAAATTTCACTCCATAGGGCATATGGGGCATTGATCATCCCCTAGGCTTGTTTCCCCAACATGGCCCTGTTAAAATCTGCAAGATCTCTGAACCCAAGTCCTTTACAATCCTTTCTAGTTTTCAGCACTTCCCAACTTTTTGGTGAATGCCTTTCTTTTCAACACTTTGTTTCCACCAATTTGAGATTCGTTGCTCAATTGCTTTACAAATGGATATGGGGATTTTAAAGATTGACATGGCATATTTCGATAATACTTGGATGACCATTTTGATTAAAATCTCTTTCCCTGTCTTTGATATCAACTTTTCTTTCCAACCCTCTAGTTTGCTATCCACCTTTGCTAGGACCCAAACGAACAGTTGTTTTTTTGTTTGGCCCCAATCGGAAGGTATCCCTAGGTACTTCCTTGTTTTTCTCCATTATAAGAACTCTCAATTCAGCCGCTAGATTTGCTTTTAAGTTGTAAGGGCAATCGTTCCCAAAGAAAATACCTGACTTGTTGAGATTTATAGCTTGACCATGGCAAAACAGTACTGGTTCGGAAGATTAGCCAGATTTTTAGCTTCCATAATTGAGTCTTTTAAGAAAAAGATGGCATCATCCGCAAACAAGAGATGTAATAGTATGAAACAGGCAGGGTTCAAAAGAATACCCTGGATGGTTTTGTCTTCGACGACTTTCAGCATAAGTGAGGATAGGGCATTTTCCATAATGATGAAAAGATAGGGGGAAAGTGGGTCTCCTTGTCTAATGCCTCGAGATGGGGAGAACGGGGCTGTGGCTTATCCATTAACTCTTACACAAAAATGAGACCGATGAGAAACATGTTTTGACTAGGAGGACCCATTTTTCATAGAAACCAAGTTTCAGCATATGCTTGGTCAAAAAATCTCATTCTACTCTATCATAGGCCTTTTGTATATCTAGTAGGACCGCCTGGAACTTCCGCTTCCTTTTTTGAACCCTCAGCTGATATAAAACCTCTTGAATTATGAAGATGTTATCTTGAATTTGACGGCCACTCATGAAGGCACTTTGTTCTTGTGAAACAATATTCGGGAAGAGAGGTTTTAGTCTTTTTGCCATCACTTTTGCTATAATCTTATAGTTAAAATTGCAAAGACTAATAGGCCAATATTGGGTAATGTCTTCAGGATTTGTAACTTTGGGGATGAGTGTGATATGAGTTTGATTTTGCTCAGGGTCAAACATACCTTGGCTAAAAAATGAGTTGACTATTTGGAATATAACTTCGTGGATCAATGGCCATTGGCTTTGATAAAATAAACCATTTGGCCCATCTAGTCCCAGAGCTTTTGTGGCACCCATTTGAAAGACTGCAACTTTAACTTCCTCCCTTGACACTGGCCTTATCAGTTTCACATTCATTTCTTCATTGACCCTTTGCTTGCATTCGTCTAAAATAGGCTGATAATTTCTATTTCCCATCGAAGTATACAATGATTGATAGAAGCCCCTTATATGATATTTAAGGATAGAAGGATCTTTACCCCATGTGTTATCTTTGAGCTTGAGCATGGTTATTATATTTCTTTGCCCCATTTCAGCCAATTAATCATAGAATGCATGCACCAATACATTTCTTCTTGCCTCCACAATCTACCAATAAGTTCTACAATTTCTCTATACTCTGCTTTGTTGGAATCGGCATCTTCACTATTCATCAGCTTCGTGAGTCTCTTTCTTAGACTTTTAATTTGTTGAGGTGCATTTTTGAATCTTTTCCTACTCCACTTCCATAACTTAGCAACCACCCTTCTTGATTTCCTTGCTATGTTCAAAGGATTGCTTCTATCTTTTCCCTAAGCTTCTCGGATGACTTCTTTGCATTCATATTCATCAAGCCAAAATGCCTCAAACCTAAACATTTTCCTTCTATTCGTTGTGTTGGGCTCCAAGGTTAAAATCAATGGGCAATGATCCGAGCCAATCGAGGGTAATACAAAGACTTCTGCATTCCGAAATTGAACTCTCCATGCTGGATTACATAGGGCCCTATTAGGCCGTTTCTTCACTAGCTCGCTTGCTTCTCAATTGTTGGTCCATGTATATGCGCATCCCTTATCATATCCATTAAGGAACAAAAGTCCAGAAATTCATGAAAGGCCACCATTCTATATCTAGCCGCCTCCCTTCGGCCAACCTTCTCCTATTGATATAGCACTTCATTAAAATCTCCTATGCAAAGCCAAGGAAGATTGTTAGAGTAATTGATTGAACGCAAAGGTTGCCATAAGCGTAGCCTCTCCTAAAATATGATGGAAGCATGTAGGAAACATATCCTCATTGATTGTTGACTACTAAGGACTTTGCAAATAATATCGATAAGTTTCCTGGAGCTTCCTTTCAATTCCACTTCAACTTCATCGCCCCACATAAGAGCAAATCCTCCTGCTATTTAAATTGGATTTATAATAATAGAATGCTTAAAACCTAAGCTTTTTCTTACTTGGTGAACCATGTTTTCTCTTTTTTTGGTTTCCATAAAGAAAACCAAGCTGGCTTTTCATGAGCTACTAAGGCTCTAAGGTGCCGAATTGTCAAGGAGTACCAATCCTTAACAATTCAGCTTAGGACCTTCATTTGTGCTTTGTTGACTTATTAGGGCTAGCTAGATTGGTTTTGTTTTTGAATTGCATAAATTTTGATCTTACAAAGTCTCTCACCCAAGGGGACATATATGACTGTATTTCTTTCATATGTCCTCGTGATGATGTTCTTGATTTTTTTTTTCATTTTTAAATATTTGAAAGAAGGCTGATAGTATGTTGACTTTTTTTTTTCTTTTTGGGTCCAAAATTTATGATATTTCATTACCAGCTTGAGATGGGTTACAAAAAGATTTGATATCCAAACATAAAATTAACCAAAGAGTATGATGGGGATTTAAAATCCAGTTTGTTAGGAGCGAGTCGGTTCAATGTGTCTTAGCAACCCAATTGGCGGCTTGATTATAGTCTCTTGGTTCAAAACATAGATGAATTTCTTTAAGCTGGCCCGGCAAGTCCCCTGCAGCCTTTGGATGACGTAACGCGCGGCCCATGGTCTTCGGCTGGCCCCATATACATTCTACAGCTGACAAGGCTGTTGGACGTTAAGAGCGTGCTCACTTCACTTTGACCGTGCATGCGCAGATCATGTGGAAGACTTCCTTTAGCTCGTTCACTTCATGCGGCTCTGTTTTCTTTCCGCCAGTTCGATTGCCTTGCGGATCACCGGGGTTTCGGCCACGAGCACGGAAGGGGTGGAAATCCGTTTGCAAATCCGTCGAGAGGACTCCCTCTCTATTTTTGCTCACCCCTCGCTGCTGATCCCTCAAGTTCCAAGCTGGTCCATGCGCTATTCACCGAGATCTTGTAGAAAGTCGCTTGGTGGGCTTGCTGATTTTGCTGCGAAGAAAGTCCACTCGTTTGCACATCCGCCGAGGATCTTCATCTGCTTGGTAAGTGTTATTCTTCCCCCTGTTCCAATTGTTGTTGTGTCGAGTATGGATTCTTCGGTTATTAAGCTCGCGTTGGGATTTTTTTTTCCTTTGAAGACTCGGGTTCCGAGCCTTCCATATTCTCCAAATAGCTTCGGCGAACTCGGCTTTGGCTTGTAGGCTTCCCTTTATGGTGAGATTCTTCCATATCCATTTATTCATTTGATTGCTGATTTTTGGAGAAGTGTTGGCTGCAATTCTCTGATTCGACCATACCGCCTTTGTCTAGGGGACAAAGTGAATAAAATGTGGACCTTGGCCGCAGAGAGGACATTCTTGTTCAAGTAAAATCTTTCTCTTGTGTAGGTTTTCTTTTGTAGGTAAAGTGTTGTTAAATGTACTACATATGAAAAAAATCTTTCTCTTTTGTGTAGGTTTTCTTTTGTAGGTAAAGCGTTGTTACATGTACTCCATATGAAAAATTTGACCTTCGGGGAGGTTATGAGTTTTCCATTTCGCACATAGTTTTTCGGGAGGCTATTATGATGAGGATGGTTAATTTGCCATTTGGATTCTTTTGGAGTCTCGAAGCTTGTTATACCTGCTCTTTTCCGTGTAGGTGCCTGAATGGTTTGTTGTCCATATCATCTTGTCTAGCCCAGGTGTTAGGCTCGAAGGCATAGTTGTGATTTCTTTAGCAATTCTTTCATCGAAAGTCTCCTATAGTAGTTGAGAATTCCATTCCCGTTCAGTTTGATTGATTAATTTTCACACCAAACGAGGATTATTTTTATTTGCTAGACCACCTATCTTGCCGACATAAGTCATCTATCCTCTCTAATTCCGATCTTGCTGCTATCCCCAACCTCATTTAACTTCTTGCTCGATAGTATCCCTTCTCATTAATAGACTTTGACACCCCTATGAGATTCGGGGGCCTTTTTTGGCTGTCTAAAAATCACCTCTAGGAAAGTAAATACTTTTCAACAAACTACTCCATATGGATGTTTGGTCTTGTCTAAATCTCCATGCTCGTTTGCCCAACATCGTTTTGTTAAAATCAACTAAGTCCATGAAGCCTAACCCTCGACAATCTTTCCTTGATTTTAAAATAGTCCATCTTTTTCAATGAATGCCCTTTCCCACAACATTTTTTTTTTCACCAGAAAGATGGTATTTTCTTTATAGGAATTTTGAAGACGGACATGGTAAATTGAGGTAAAGCTTGGACTACTATCTTGATTAGTATTTCTTTTCTAGCCCTAGACATTAGCTTCTCTTTCCACCTTACTAATTTTCTCTCCACTCTTGCTAAGACCCAAGAAAACATTTGTTTATTCATTTGTCCCCGAGTCTAAAGATACGCCTAGATATTTACCTGTTTTGTTAATGATTGGCACCTTTAGTTCGCTGCTATATTCTGTTTTATTCCTTGGGACAGTTTCTCTCAAAGAAAATTCCTGATTTGTTGAGATTAATGAATTGTCCCGACGCATAACAATATTGGTTCAGAATATTTGCCAAGTTTTGAGCCTCAACAATTGTCCCATCAATTTGTCGTGATGTAGAAGTGGTGGATGGGGCTTATTTTGTTACTTGTATGACGCTTCTACTAACTCCTTCCACCTCTTGGGGCCATTTGAACAAAGCATATTGACACCCAAACTATGCTAGTGTCACGGGTTGATCAATTTCGGTCGATCAAACACCGCGCGGCCTTAGGATCAGTAATCCCAAGTCAGCCTTACACACACACGTTCGAACACAAGAACCGAATGGGCAAAGAGAGTGTATATTGCTTGTAAACGAACTGATTACAAAGTGGGAGAGGGATCCCTATTTATACAAGAGCGGGTCGCATCTCAGCCGTGGATCGTCCCTCCGATCCAACGGTTCATTTTGAATCCGTATAATCATTACAAGCTATACAACAGGCTACTCGGAGGCTACTCGATGGTGCACGGCAGGCCCTTGGGAAGCCCATGGGTCGCGTCGAGCCTTGGGCGAGACCATGGGCGAGACCATGGGCGTGTGTCGAAGCAAGATCGGGGTTGCGAGGTCCGTCGACACGCGAACAGGCTGATCCGTCACGGGCTGCTCGAACATCGCTCGGGGTCGCTCACGGGCTGCGCATGGGCCTTCCGCTCGTTCGCTCATGGGTCGTTCGTGGGCTGCCCGGCGAGTCCTCGGTACATGACACGGCCTCGCACGGACGATCTTGGATCATGCTTGTCCGTGGGCCGTGTCATTCTCCCCACCTAATACGGTGACCCTCGTCGCGTCCGTGGCATGGAAGGCTTCGATGTGCCCCTTGAATTCCCACAGAGCCTCGGAGGGTTCCCAGCTTGCTTCACTCTCAGGAAGGCCTCTCCACTGGACGAGGTATTCCTTCCTTGGTGCCCGATATTTCTTCCGTATGGTCCGATCCGCCAAGATACACTCAATATCCCTATCATAGGAGGTTTTCACCCCAAGGGGCGCTCGCTGTGATGTGCCCCGATTCGGATCATCCTCGTCCACGTGAAACGGCTTCAACATGCTCACATGGAACACGGGGTGGAGTCTGAGCTTGGGCGGTAAGTCTAGCTTGTACGCCACCTTACCGACCCGTTGTATCACTCGAAAAGGGCCTTCATAGCGACGGACCAGCCCTTTGTTCACGTTTCTATACCGAAGGACGAGGTGCAACTTGACTAGTACCAAGTCCCCGACCTGAAACTCCACATGCCGTCGCTTTTTGTCAGCCCATTTCTTCGTGCGTTTCGCGGCCCTATCCAGGCACGCCCGGGCCAAGTCCACGTGTTCGCCCCATTCCTTCGCGAGCTCATATGCGGCCGGGCTGCTTCCTTGATATCCCGAAGCGATTGCGCTTGGCGTGAGTGGCTGCTGCCCGGTCACGATTTCGAACGGGCTTTGGTTCGTGGACTCGCTCCGTTGCAAGTTGTAAGAAAATTGGGCCATGTCGATCAGCCGCGCCCAATTCGCTTATGTATTGCTCACATAGTGCCGAAGATAGATCTCCAGCAATCCGTTCACTCGCTCGGTTTGTCCGTCGGTCTGCGGATGCATGCTGGTGGAAAGATTGAGACTCGTCCCCAGCAACTTGAAGAGTTCGGTCCAAAGTCGTCCGGTAAACCGAGGGTCGCGATCACTCACGATCGTGCGTGGAACGCCCCAATATTTGACGACGTGCTTGAGGAATAGCTTGGCGGCTTCCTCATTTGGGCATTCCATTGTGGTTGGCACGAACGTCGCATACTTGGAGAGGCGATCTACCACACCATGAGAGCCCGACACCCTTCGGATTTGGGCAAATTCACGATGAAGTGCATGGAGACACTCTCCCATGGACATTCCGGGATAGGCAACGGCTCGAGGAGCCCCGCGGGAGACCGTTGCTCTATCTTGTCTTGCTGGCAGACAAGACACGTCCGCACATATGTTTTCACATCGTCCCGCATGTGCGGCCAGTAGTATTGATCTTCAACAAGCGCCATGGTGCGGTGGATTCCCGGATGTCCCGCCCATTTGGAGTCGTGGCACTCTTTTAGGATCTCCCTCCGAAGTTTCCCGTGGAGCGGCACATAGAGTCGCCGTCCTTTGGTGTAGAGGAGGTCGTCCTCAAGCCAAAATCTCCTCGTCAAGCCCTCTTGGGCGTATCGAAGGAGAGCTTGGGCCGTTTGATCATGCTTCAACCCCTCCTTGATACGATCAACCCATGGGCAATCGGGCCTGCTCACCACATTGGCCAATTCAAACTTCCTGCTTAAGGCGTCGGCCACGGAATTGGACTTTCCGGGCTTATATTCCAGCACATAATCAAACTCGGCCAGGAAATCTTGCCACTGAGCCTGTTTCGGGCTAAGCTTCTTCTGAGTTTGGAAGTAGCTCGTAGCCACATTGTCGGTCCTTACAACGAACCGAGACCCCAAGAGATAGTGCCTCCATGTGCGAAGGCAGTGCACCACCGCGGTCATTTCTTTCTCTTGGACCGTGTATCGTCGCTCCGCATCATTCAAGTTGGACTCGAAGGCCACCGGATGGCCCTCCTGCATTAAGACACCGCCGATGGCAAAATCAGAAGCATCGGTCTCTACCTCATATGATTTGGAGAAGTCTGGCAGCATAAGAACCGGCTCCTCGGTCATGGTCCGCTTCAACCGCTCGAACGCCTTTTGACACCGATCCGTCCATTCCCACGGCCTTTCTTTTTTCAGCATGTCCGTGAGTGGCACGGTGAGGCGCGAATACTCCCGGATGAAGCGCCGGTAGTAGTTCGTGAGACCAAGAAAGGATCTCGGTTCGGTCACCTTGGTTGGTGGCTCCCATTCAACAATGGCACGGATCTTGGCCGCATCCATCCGCACACATCCGCCCCCAACGATGTGCCCTAGGAACGGAATTTCTTTTTGTGCGAAGGTACACTTTTCTCGTTTCACATACAAGTCGTTTTCCCGAAGGGTCCGGAAAACTCGACTCAAATGTTCAACATGCTCATCAAGCGTCCGGCTGTATATTACTATATCATCAAGATAAACTACAACAAACCGATCAAGGAACGGATGCAGTACCTTGTTCATGAGTGTACAAAACGTAGCCGGTGCGTTGGTCAAGCCGAATGGCATGACGAGGAACTCGAATGACCCATAGCGGGTCACGCATGCTGTCTTCGATTCGTCCCCGTCGGCAATCCGCACTTGATAGTATCCCGACCGAAGGTCGAGTTTGGAGAACCATCGGGCTTCTCTGAGCTGATCGAACAAGTCAGCGATAAGGGGAATCGGGTACTTATTCTTGACGGTCAGTTTGTTCAATGCCCGATAATCAATACACATACGGAGGGATCCGTCATGCTTCTTTTGGAACAACACCGGGGCACCGAACGGGGCTTTAGACGGTCGAACATACCTAGCATCGAGCAGCTCTTTGAGCTGTTTCCTTAACTCCTCCAACTCAGGCGGGGCCATGCGATAGGGAGCCATGGCCGGCGGTCGAGCATCGGGCACCAGCTCAATCCGATGGTCGACCTCCCTCCGAGGAGGCAGCTTCTTGGGCAGCTCGGGCGGCATCACATCTTGGAAGGCATCAAGGACTCGGGATACTTCTTCCGGAGCCGAGCTTCCTCCCGCGCCCTCCTCCTTTAACGCCGCCAAGAAGGTCACCTCGCCTTTCTTCAGCCCTTTGGATAGCTGCATGGCCGACAGCATTTTCCGATCGCATCCCGATTCGCGGTAGATCGGGACCATGCATTGGCACCGCTTGTCTAGGATGCATATACAATCCGCGAAGGGCATGACACCCGCATTTATCCGGTCGAGAAATCCCAATCCGAGTATGAAATCATAGTCGTCGAGGGGAATTACCTCAATATCTTCCTTGTTGGTCCACGGGCCTAGATGGAACTCCACGCCCCTGGCCATGCCGTTGGTCGGGACTTCTCTAGAATTCACCGTCTTGAGCCATCCGGACTCATTTGCCTCGACCGGAAGATGCAGCTTCTTTGCGGCCTCTTTGGATATGAACAGATCGGACGCCCCGGTATCCACGAGTGCGTTCAGTGTGGTACCCCCGATCTTCACATCTACGAACATCATCCCCTTTGGTTCTTTGGCCTTCTTGGCCTTGATCGTTCCAAGGATCCGCAACGATCCCAACCGCGCCTCCTCTCGCGGTTTGTCCTCCTTGCACAGGGCCGCCAACTTTCCTCTCTTCGGGCAATCCCGAGCCATATGGGGGCCATCGCAAAAGAAGCACTTGTAGGTGCGTACCTTCCGCTGGTATCCTCCATGGCTGGACTCGGGTTGATTCCTATGAGGGGTCGGAGGTGGTTTGTTAGCATTTGGTCGAGGGAACCGGCCTCGATCTCCCCCACCAGTAGCCTTTTCTCTCGGTCGAGAGTCGGGCTTGGCTGCACTTGCCGGCCTATATTCCACAAGGGACTCGGCCACCGAAGTGGCTGTAGTAAGGTCCGTTGCATTACACCGTTTAAGCTCTGCTTGACCCAAGGTTTGAGTCCGCCCATGGCGGGTGGAACGCCTCCGTCTCGGTCATGGACGGGATTTGGAGCGGCGGCTCGAGAACCGCTTCACATATTCACGAACTCCGCCCTTCTGCTCTAGGCGCTTGAGTTTGCCTCGGGCTTCCTCCTCCGCATAGGCAGGATAGTAGGTCCGCCGAAACTCCTCGACGAACCGCGCCCAGGTCATGATAGGATCGCCATTCCTACCGTCCGACCGACGTCTCCACCATAGCAGCGCATCATCGCCTAAATACATGGCTGCGGTATTCACCGGATCACGTCGTCGGTCGTTCCCATGGTCCGGAAGTACCGTTCCATATACCACGGAAGTTGTCCACGTCCTTTGCCAGGGGGAGCCCTTGAACTCCTTCGGTTTGGGTGCATCGGCACGGACTGCACGGTGATCACCCGCTCACGCGTCTTTGCTTCAAGCTCCGCGAGCTTGCCCTTCATTTCCGCCATTTCCGCCCGCATGGCCGCCATCGCGGCTTCCCAAGTCTCATCCCGCCGCCGCACTCGTGCATGAAGGATCCTTGCACCTCGGCACGGAGCTCTCTCCCATGCCGGCTTGGGCTCTTGCACTTCGGCCAAGAACTCCTCCCTTAGGCTTCCGCTCCTTCGACGGCCCGGTGCGGAGTCGTCCATGAACGCCCGGGACGTCCGTGACGGTCTCCTCAAGGGCCGTCATACGGTGTCCAGATCCCCTTCGAATCCCTCGCACACGAGGCAGCACGGCCTTCTTCGTAGGGTAGCCCTCTCGACCGGGCGCCCACGATCTTCACGCTCATCGCCTTGAACGACCAGGAGCATCGGCGCGAGGATCAGCCATTTCGTTTGGGAATGATGGCTCTGATACCACTTGTCACGGGTTGATCAATTTCGGTCGATCAAACACCGCGCGGCCTTAGGATCAGTAATCCCAAGTCAGCCTTACACACACACGTTCGAACACAAGAACCGAATGGGCAAAGAGAGTGTATATTGCTTGTGAACGGGCGATTACAAAGTGGGAGAGGGATCCCTATTTATACAAGAGCGGGTCGCATCTCGCCCGTGGATCGTCCCTCCGATCCAACGGTTCATTTTGAATCCGTATAATCATTACAAGCTATACAACAGGCTACTCGGAGGCTACTCGATGGTCTGCACCTGGCAGGCCCTTGGGAAGCCCATGGGTCGCGCGCGTCAGGCCTTGGGCAGACCATGGGCAGACCATGGGCGTGTGTCAGAAGCAAGATCAGGGTTGCAGGTCCGTCTGACACGCGAACAGCTGATCCGTCACGGGCTGCTCGAACATCGCTCAGGGGTCGCTCACGGGCTGCGCATGGGCCTTCCGCTCGTTCTGCTCATGGGTCGTTCGTGGGCTGCTTCCGGGCAGTCCCTGGTACATGACACGGCCTCTCACGGACGATCTTGGATCATGCTTGTCCGTGGGCCGTGTCACTAGCAAGAAAAACCTAACTCTAACTTTTAACGAATAAGATAGTTAATGAAATTACTTAATAGTGAAGCCCGGACAATTCGGCCTGCAATCTGAGTTTCACCACAGAATACAATCTTCTTCCCCTTTTCACCTTTTGCTCAGACGAGCCTATTGGCATTGCTTCCATCGAACGAGAACAGGAATCAAAAGCTTGATTTATCGGAGAAAGAACCTTTTGTTGCCACCTATTTACACTATGTTATGTAGGAATCATGTTTTCACATAATGGGCCCTCAATCTCTCTATAGGCAGGATCAGGGCAGGAGGAAACGAAAAGGTATCGGCTTAAGTCATATACAAATATACATCTAATGGCAAGAAACAGAGATCAAAGTGACATCTATCGATCAACGGTTCGTGTTCTTCAGCTCCAGGACTCAGCACCACCTCTTATCAACAGAAGCAGCTTTTGGAAGGTGTTGCATCAGAAGGACAATTATCTGCATACAAGAAAAAGCTCTTTTAAATCAACTCAAGGTGATCCATTCAAACCCCGACTGGACTAACCAGTTGAACCAGGCTGATCTTGAACTGGTTTAATTGTATGGTTCACTTTGATCTGGTAAAATGTTTGGAATTGGAACTGGGTTTGACCCGGTTTCATCTTAGTGAACCAGATCTTGGCCTTTCCGAGGACTCCACCGGCTTTGAAGGCAACTCAAAGTAAACTTAAGTGCAGTATGGAACACTTACGTTTTGCATCAGCTTCATTCTCAAGGGCTTGATTATAATAGCGTTTTGCTAAATGAAGATCAAAAGGAAGACCCTGGCCATGTTCATGCATATAACCAAGATTGAACATAGCTTGTGCATTAGCTTGGGATTGCGCAATCATGTAAGCCTCTGCCGCACGTTCATAATCTCTTTCAGTACCCTAAGAAAAGACACAAAAAATTAGGCTCAATTGGAGCTGAGGCAACTCAAGTGAGATCCAAGTCTGTCGACCTGAAGTACTCCATCAAGAGGCTGGGGAGTCCACAAAGACAAATTTATTTATTTATTTTTCCTTTCCAATATTCAATCCATTGAAAATACATACCCGTCCATAATAGTATGCATCTCCGATCATCAAAGCAGCATGCCCATTTCCTTGCTGGGAAGCTTGCCACCATAAATAATGTGATCGTTGGTGTCGTTCCGCATCTGTGCAAAATCCTGCTTTCCCCATGCACATGCTGCGCTCACCATACTTGTCAAGAATCCATGCAGCATTACTTTGTGCCACCTCATAGCCCAACTCAGCCATCCTCGAATATAAGAGGAATGCCTTGCCCACATCGCCTTTTGAATACTATTCAAGGGCCCATCTTGATAAAGAGCCCCATGGTCCCCTCTCTGCAACTAGCTTATACAATGCAGTAGCCTGAAAAAAATATTAAGCAAAAAAATATTAAGCTTACAGCTGTTCAGCCCAATATATATTACCTTACATAAATACAAGATTAGTATGGCATCGCAATCTTTAAGGATTACTAAGCAAAAAGTGAAGATAGGATACACATGCATGCATATCCACCAATTTCACAAGATATACACATCACATACACATCGATGCATGATGTATGGATAGATAGCTGCAAACACACAAATGTAAGTATTTAGTTTTACCGTGGCAAGATTTTTCTTGAGCCCGACACCTGTATGGAACATTTTTGCTAGCTGGTAGAATGCCTTTGGTTGGCCTGCATTGGCAGCTGATATGAAGTACTTGCATGCCAGCTTCACATCTCTTTTCACCCCAATGCCTTTAAGATACATCACCCCCAGGTTATAGTACCCACCAGCCTCGTCGTTGTTAGCAGCTTTCTCAAAGTACTCCTTTGCCTGCAATGAATTACAATAAGTCTGGGGCAAATACTACGTAATTGATCTCATCACTACCATTTACGATAAGGACTGTGGACATACACAGGAAAAACCTAGTGCTCAGAAGTTGGTTCTTTATGAAGCGATGTCTCATTTGCCAAATCGAATCAAATGCACTAAATGAACAAGCCTAGGAAAAAGAATATCAAGTCACAGGAACAAGGATTTCACGAGTAAATAAGAAAAAAAAATCACGAAATATTGTTGTCATCGAATAAATAGTAAATCTCACAATACTTATTCTAGTGATGACATACAAAAATTTGCTTGGCACCTGCTAAAATTATCCTAATGTAGCCTAGTCAAGAATCAGAGACCAATTGTAGGAGGAAGGACAAATTCAGAGGAAACATAAACACGGGTATATGGGAAGTTCATAATGTCCAAGGTTAAAGGCCTCGAGTTAGAATTTCATGCAACTGTGCGTTCCAAGAAAATTTAGTTATAACAGAGAGAATCTTCAAATTAACATACAATGTTGTAATCCAAGAGAGAGAAACTAATGAGTTAATGAGAAGAATTTGACTACATCGAATGTGTTAAACAAGAGTCAAAGTAGTCATGGTGTTACGTTACTTTAATTGAGTTATTACATAATGGTCATAGATAATTTATATTCAATATAAACACAATGGGTGTAGGGCTTCTATCACATGGAAACCTAGAGCCCCTTTTTGGTTTCTTAGGGCCTGCATTGTAATTTCTCCCAATTTCTGTTATTTCATCCTCTGAAATAAAAAAAGAACAGAAATTCGTTTAGTAATGCTAACTTATTTTTCAATTCCCAAAATATAAAAGTAATCAGAGAATAGACTTGGAACAAAAACAGGAAACAAAAAAAAAAAAAAGTAACTTCTTATTCCCTGGAAACAATTTCTAAAAATAAGCCAATTTTCTTTTTTATTTTTATTTTGTTCCTCTCTCTTGTGGCGACCACCTCCAGCCGCCCGAAGCCACTGCCGACCGCCAACCAGCAGCTTTGCCACCATCGACCGGTAGCTTGCCGCCAGCGCCGCGGTCATTAGTGACCCCTGCTAGGACACCACCTTCCTTTGATCGTTGGCTGCCTCCGCGCCAACCATCGGTGTCCTCCGACCACCGGCCACCTTTGTTGCTAGCCACAGCCACCGATTGTTGACTGCTAACGCCAGCCACCGCCGTCCTCCGATCACCCGCCGCCACCAATCGCTATTACCCGACCACTATCGGCCACCCTTGACTGCCACTACTTGACCACCATTGGCCACCGCCGATCGCTACCGCTCGACTGCCGCTCACTGCTTATCGCCGTCGCCCAACCATTGCCCATAGCCCACTTCCTCCACTGCCGATCGTCGGCCGGCCCGGTAGGCGGCATTCGATCATTCGTGAGCAAGAAGTAAAAATGAAAAAAAATACAAAAATTGTTAATTGTGGCAAACATTTTTATTTTTTTTTTCTATTTCAAGAATATAAATTTTGTATAGTTACCAATTGTCTTATTTTACTCAAAAATTGTTCGGAGAGTAGAAATAGAAAAGAACTATTTCTTAAAAGAAATTGTTTAAAATGTAAATGTTAACATTCACACCCTTACGTTCTCCTTCTTCTCCTCTCTATTTCTTCTCTTTTCTTTCTTTCTCTCGGCTACTTGCCACAGGTTCTCTACTCAGCTTTGTGATATGGTATCAGAATAGATCTGACTACCTGATTCCTTAATCTTATTGTTGGTTTGAGTCCCCAATAACCCTATTCCTTCTCTAATGCGCAACCACCCAAAGCTTACCTGTTTTCTCTCCAAGTCTCAATATATGGTTTTTGGTTTGTTGCCATGGATTACAATACTTACTAATGAACGAATTAAAAAATTAGAGTACTTCGTCAATTATGGTTGACTAGTCTTGCTAGATTTCTATCGAAAATATAATTATTTGAATCGAATTTTCTGGTCATATATTTTCTTCAATACAACAACCTACATTTTATGAGATTTTAGCGTCCCTTTTGTTAATTGGTGGAGCCAATTACATCTTATTATACATCAATATTACTATTTTATTTATCGCACCGAAGTTTCAGCCTTCTTGATTAGTGGTAAATATATTTATATTTATATTATCATCATGAGTAGCACTAAGTCTTCTACATATAATGCCAATGTTTAGATTACCACTATTAAATTAAATGGATCTTCAATTACTTGTTATGGGCTCAAGTTGTGAATGTTTATATTATTGCCAAAAGGAAACTCAATTATCTTACTACAAATCCCTTGCTGAAAAGTTTAAAGACTATAGTGATTGGATGAAAGAGAATGATACTTTTGGTGTGGTTATGAAACAACATGGAACCATCCATCGCTATTAATGTCATGTTTTACACAACCGCTAAGGGAGTGGGATCATTTTATGGAAAGTTACTCACAAGATAAAAATGTATAGTCTATGAACTATATGAGAAGATCTTTAGTTTTTAACAGGAGGACAAGTCTCTTAGAGAGTATTATAGTGCTTTGAAAGGTATGTGGGAAGAACTCAATTTTCATTAGGCCATCACTACTGATCTTGAAAAACTTAAGATACAGCGAGTTGAATTTCAAGTGGCCAAGTTTTTATCTGACTTGAATGCTAACTTGCAACCTGTGAAGAGTCAACTTCTTGCTGGAGAGAGTTCCTTTTATAAATAAAGTATTTTGTTGGATTTAGCGTATTGTCTTTTTGTCTTCTACATCATCAATTTAGCATTTGTGTCCAGTAGTGGTGGTCATGGTTGTGGTGAATTTTCCAATAAAGACCATGGTTTGGGGAGAGGTTGCTGCCGTGGCGATAGACGTAGTGGACAAAGTTCTAATCAAGATAGCTGTCAATGTATATATTGCAGCAAATCTAGTTATATTGCTGACACTTGTTGGGTTAAGCATGGCAAGCCTAAGTGGGCTCAATGATTAGTTACTGCAAATGCTACTGTGTTTGAAGGGAGTGTTGGAAATGTGTCTTACAACAACATGAACCCATCTATCCCATCTGGGTGTAGTTCTTCTAAGTTTATGGCTCGGGATGATATGGTTACATAACTCATCAAGCGTGTCCAAAAACTAAAGGCTTCTAATTTCTCATTCCTTGCCACTCTTGCACGTACAAGTAACATAGCTTGTTTCTCTACTTTGTCTCCTAGCACCTCTTGGGTCATTGACTCGGGAACTTCTAGTCCTATGCCGGGTAAGCAAGAACCATTGTCTTCCTACCATAACTATACTCCTTCATCAAAAGTTATTTAGCTAATGGTTCATTTACTTGAATGGTTGAATTAGGAACTGTTTCACTTACACCTTTATCTTTGTCCTCTGTTTTATATGTCCCCCAACATCCTTTGAATTTGTTAGCTGTTAGTCAATTAACTAAAGCTCTTGATTGTTTGGCTACATTTTACCCATCTTATTGCATTTTTTAGGACCTTCAAACAAATAAAATGATTGGTGGAGGGCATGAATGTAATGGACCCTACTATCTAAATGGTGTCTCCACTACTAACGCTAATGGTTTAGCTGTTAGTTCTACTTACAACAAATAATTCCTGAGTGTAAATCAATTTCTACTCTTGAGTTTGAGGCTTGTGAACTTGGGAAACATCATCGCAATTCTTTTCCTATTCGTAGTGATTCTCGTGTATCTATTTTACTCGAACTAGCTCATTTAGACATCTGGAGACAATTCTCGTATTGCTAATAGAAATGGTTTTAAGTACTTTGTTACTTTTGTGGATGATTATTTTCATCTAACATGACTATATGCTTCATGACCATTTTGAATTTTTATATGTTTTTCAATTATTTCATCGGGAGATTACTAATCAGTTTAATATATCCCTTAAAATTTTGCGAACGAAAGATGCTCTAGAATATATGCAAAAATCAACCATTTTGTTTTGTTCTAATCTTTGCACTATACATTAAACAAGTTGTACTTATACCCCTCAGTAGAATGATGTGACTGAGAGAAAGTAACGTCACCTTCTAGAAGTTACTCGTTCACTATTATTTTATATGCATGTGCTAAAATCATTATGGAGTGATGCTCTCCTTATCCCATGTTATCTCATAAATCGTATACTTTCCACTATTCTCAATCATTAGTCACCAATCAGTGTTTTATTTCCTACCAAGCCGTTATTCCCTCTTATCCCGTGCATTTTTGGGTGTATTTGTTCTATCCATAAGTCATGTTCCGGTGCTGATAAACTATCTTCTTGTGCCACCACGTGTTTTTCTCAGGTATTTCATGTACTCAAAAAAGATATTGGTGTTATGATCCTATAACTTGTACCCGACATGTTAATGTTGATGTGACTTTTTTCGAGGGTACACCATACTATTCTACTTATGGTAAAGAGTTTTCAACTAAAATTATAGTTGATCCTCCTATCCCACAACTTACCCCCTTAGATTCTGTTAGTCCTTCTCCAGTACCTCCTCCCTTACATATGTATTAGCAACGAAAGCAATCTACAGCACCACCAATCTCCAGCTCTTCCATGCCCTCCATTCAATCTTCCTCGTCTCCTGGTTCGGATAATTTTCCAATTGCCCTTTGCAAAAGTACTATTATACGCCAAAATCCTCATTGGCTTACCCTATTAAGCATTATGTGTCTCTCTCACATCTTCCTTCTTCATTACATGACTTTGCTCTATTATTACAAACTCATGTAATTCCTACTTCTACCACTGAAGCTTTGTCTCACCTTGAGTGGAAAAAAGCTATGGATGTGAAAATGAAAGCTCTAATGTCTCGCCAAACATGGTCGTTTAATCTTCTGCTTGGGAAAGATGTCGTGAAGTGTCGTTGGGTATACACTATCAAGTATAATCTGGATGGCTCAATTGAGGGTCTTAAAGCTCGGCTCATTGTTAAAGGTTTTACTCAAACTTATGGAATGGATTATTTAAGTCTTATTCCCCTATGGCACGTTTCAATTCTTTTCATGTTATTATTTTTTACTATGGATTTCGATTGGCCATTATATCAATTGAATGTCAAGAATGCTTTTCTTTATGATGATTTGTCTGAAAAAGTATATATGGTGCAACCTCCTGAGTATGTTGCTCAAGGGGAGAATCGTAGTAAAGTATGCTGGCTTACATAAGGCAATTTATGGGTTAAAATAGTCTCTAAGAGCATCGTTTGAGAAATTCAATTCAGTGATTTTTAGGGATGGTTTCCACCAATGTTATTATGTTCCCAATAAGGAATCGAACCGGCATTTATGAGGTTAAGTCATTTCTTTAGCAGCAATTTCAAATTAAAGACTTGGGAGCTTTTAGGGTTTTTTTTTTTTGGGGTATTGAAGTTTTACAAAGTAAAAAAGTTATTAATTTGTCTCAGCAAAAGTATGTTCTTAATCTTTTGCTGGAGATTGGTATATTAGCTTCCAAGCCAGTTGATACTCCTATGAATCCAAATCAAAAGTTTGGAGGTGATGATGGAAATGATATTGAATATAAGCATCAATATTGGCATCTAGTTGGAAAACTAACTTATCTTACTATTACATGTCCCGATATTTTATTTTTTGTGTGGTGAGTTAGTTTATGGAGTCACCGAAGAAGGCTCATTCGAATTCTGTTTGTCACATTCTTTGGTATCTAAAGAGCTCTTTTGGTAAGGGACTAATTCATAAATTTAATAGGTCTTCCACTCTAGTTGGTTATTCTGATGCTGATTGGGTTGAGTCAACGTGTGATCGGCGGTCTATTGCACCTTTCTTGGTGGTAATTTGATTACTTGGATAAACAAGAAATAGACTACCATTGCCAGGTCTATTGCGAAGGCTTAATATTGTGCTATGGCATATACTATGGTTGAATTGTTGTGGTTAAAATCACTTCTCCAGGAGTTTAGATATTCTATTAATCAACCTATTGATATGATGTGTGATAATCATATAGCAATTTATATTGCTGGGAATCCAAGTTTTCAAGAGCAAACTAAGCATATGAAAGTTTACTCACTTTGTTTGTGACAGAAGTTAGTCACTACTCCTTACACTGTCTCTAGAGATCAATATGTTGATCTAACTTTGCCACTGGTTGCTCCAGCCTAGTCATGGGTGACCTATATGCTCCAGCTCGAGAAGGAGTGTTACGTTACTATAATTGAGTTATTTTTATTTTTTGATTTTTATTATTATTTTTTTTATGGTTATAGACAATTTATATTTAATATAAACACAATGGGTAGAGGACTTCTATCACACAAAAACCTATACGTTCTCCTTCTTCTCCTCCTCCTCTGTATTTCTTCTCTCTTCCTTCTTTCTCTCTTGCTACTTGCCGCAGGTTCTATAATCAGCTTTGTGACACATGGCATATGAGACAAGACAAGGCAGTAACACTAATTTTTCCAAATAGTAACATCTATACCCCCGGTAACTAAGAGCCAATTTTTTCATATATAATGGAAGCATTAACTCAAATCCACTTATGAGACAATCAATCCCATTTACCTTAGTGTAGTTCTTTTCCACTCCGTAACCTTTGACATATAGATAGCCCATTCCATTATAAGCCGGCCAAAGCTGCTGTCTGGAGGCAAGCTTTAGCCACTCAAAAGCCTTCGTATAGTTCCTCTCAACTCCAGCGCCCCTAGCATATATCTCCCCAAGAAGTTCCATTGACCTCGGCTCGCCCTTCTCCACAGCCTTTAGAAACCATGACAATGCTTTCGTATGGTCACGCCTCAATCCTCTCAGCCCAGAATAATAGAACAACCCCACTTCGTACATTGCATTTGCATCCCCCTTCTGTGCCTGGTACTCCAATATCCGGAAGTCCTCACCGTCCTCACCTCGAGACTTTCCCAGAGCTTCTTTATTCTCCTCAGCTCCATCGTGAATCCTAATCGGTTCTATGAAAGGAGAATCCTTCGTAATTAAAAAGCTACTTACAGCCACCTTTGCTACCTCGGCATACAGCTCGACTGCCTTTTTATACATCTGTAACCACATTACAACAAGGATCAGCTCATCGAGTCAAATAACAACCATCTCAAAACAAATTCTACTACTTTCTACGGTATCCAAATTCTTCCCACAACAAATGGATGAACAAATTCATTTTCCAACGTAAATCCCAGGATTACTAAAAAACAGAGGCGTGATCATAGTGAGAATTGCAAAGGGAACCTTACAAACTTCTTGTCCAAACATCAAATTCATTGAAATGAAGACACCATGAGCCTTAAACGTCAAATTAGTAACACCATCTACGGCGAATGCAAAATGAAAGTCTTTGTTGGTTTGACACTGACGATGGATCATCTGCTTATAGGAGATAATGGCATATAATTCTAGTAACAGAGCTGAATACTCACATCCTGACGCATATAAGTGTAAGCAAGCGCCATCTTCGACTGCATATTCCCTCCCCCGGCAGCGAAATGGTGGTATAGGAACGCCTTGCCCTTGCTCCTGTCCCTCATCTGCCCCGTCCCGAGGAGAAACCCTAGCGCCGACTGCGCGTGCGCGTGCCCCGCGGCGGCGCTGGCCTCGAACTCCGACACGGCCTCCTCCATCAGCCGCCCCTCCCCGGAGCTGGCGGCGGCCATCATCTTCGACACGCCGGAGTAGTAGAGCTCCTCCGGCTCGGATCCGGCGGCGAGGGGCTCGCCGGACTCGAACATCGGGCGCCAGGAGCCGGGATCGAGCTCCTCCTCCGGCCGGGACTCGGAGTCGCCGAACTCGTCCCTGTCGGCGGAGTCGAGGAGCTCGTCCGGGGGGGCGGCGGCGACGTCCTTGAGGTCCTCTTGGGTGAGGATGAGGAAGAAGGGACGGGCGGCGAGGGAGAGAGGGCAGAGGGAGAGGAGGAGGAGGACGGGGACGAGGAGGCTGCGACCCGGATCACGCATGGTGGTCGGGAACGGCGGAAGCGGCGCGGTGGCGCGTGGCGGTCGGCGACGGTGAGGACAGGGGTTAAATGGGAATTTTGACGGGGGCGTGTCCGTGTGTAGATATGTATAATGTTCCAGTGAGGCCACGTCAGTTTCTGGTGTCCGGCCAATGAGGTTTTGCCGCGTCGGAGACCGGGTTTCGCCAGAAAAATCTGATGGACCGGATCCGGCTATTGCATTGCCAGCCCAACCGGATCAAGATGAATGATTAAGAAAGGCCGACCAAAATTGCATAATTTCGTAAATTAAAATGACAGATTTTCTTTAAGATGCATTTCTCATTTTTTTTCAAACAAGGTGTAGTCCAAAATGTAGCATTGAAATTGCATATATTTTATGAGGTCATGAGTTTAATTCGTACCTCAAGTGAACTTTTGAACGATTTTATGTTGAGTTGCATAACTATAATATGTCTTATTTAAAAAGACTTTCAGATTTTTAGCATTTTAGTATAATTGTATATGAATTTGTTGGATCCTCTCAAGTCATGGTTAAAACCTGGCATTTTTTAGACATTTTATGACGTCATTCTTAAGTGGGTGGATTTTAGATAACGAAGTTGGGACAAACCCCACTAAAGTTGATTCCTAATTTCACCACTTGAGAATTGGAATCACGCTATTCCAAGGTGAACTCTAAAGTCAAGGTTATTTCAAATGATATATTTTAGGAAAATATCATCTTAGTAATTAATGCATTGAAGAATATCCCAAGTTTCTTGCATTCGAAACTCATCTACAACATATTTGTCTATGTTTTAGTCGAATTGAAAGTAAAAATCAAAACTAAATCGGTCAAAGGATGATTCCGTAATTTTCTAAGCTGACCACTAATTTAATTGAAATTTTAAACTTTGTAAAATTAAATTTTCGACTCTTATAAAATAGACATACGATAAGATCATGCAAAAAAACAAAAAACAAATAAAAAACAAAATATTTCGATTGGATCGTCGAAAGAAACGGGTTCCAACAAGAGAAGCATCAACAACAGCGTCCTTCTCAATCGCGCGAAACGCCGTCGTTGCGCTACCATCGACGCCAGTCCTTCGAGCCCACCGCCGTCGACGGCGGACCGCCAGTTGCTCGCTGCGTCGCCGGCCGGAGCTCTGGAGCTCGCTCGCGATGTCGTCCGCAGCGCTCGAGATCAAGCTTTCCCGACCGAGCCGCATCTACCGCCCCTCCGTATGCCTCTTGCCTCTCTCTCTCTCTCTCTCTCTCTCTCTCTCTACGCTCTGCAATTCTCCGTCCTGAATCACGATCGGCGGCGTTGATGGAATCCTCCAGGAACCGCTCGAGGGCAAGATCGTCGTCAAGTCCGCCTCCTCCATCTCCCACCGCGGCGTCCGCCTCGCCGTCAACGGCTCCGTCATCACGCAGGTACTCTCTTTCTCTCTCTGCCGTCGGATTGCTGTGAGAAATCGGTGATCGGCGATGCTCATAGTTCCGTCGACCTCCTCGTTTTTTTCAGGTTCGCGGAGGAGCTGCGGGGCTCGTCGAGTCGATCGTGGGCGCTGTCAAGCCTGTCGTGATCGTGTACGTGCGCTTCCCCTTTCCATTTCTATTTTCCGGTGTTTGTTTCACGGAAAATGCATTACTCGACGAAAACGTTTTCTGCTATTGAAAAAAACACCTTCAAAAGTGGGGAAATCGCGGGCAAATCGCGGGCAAATAGCTGCATGTTTTTTCTGTTTCCGTTTTTATGTGTTTGCTCGCATTTGAATCTTGAGCATTAGAAATTGCTTCTCTTTGGATGTTTTAGATTATTTAAAGAGTAAAATCCCCTTTCTTTGCGTTTGATTCCTGTAGAATGTAACTTTCTTTTGGGTAAAAATGCTTTTCCTGACTGTCCAATTGCAGTACGGAGGATGAACACTGTCCACATTACCTTCTTTTTTTGCTGTTGTATGTGGTCTTTTGAACAGGAATAGGATAATTGAAGTGCAACCGCCTGGAAGGATTGCATCAGGTACAACAGAGGTAGTGATATGCAGAAATGTTTACATATATGCGACGTCTTGAAAAGAGCGAGCTGTCAGCTGATTCGTGTTTCCATACTGTTGCATCTTACTTGATGAATGGTTAATGTCTTCCAAATAAAATTATAATCTCTATCTCTTGATAGAAGTAATCCTAAGTTCGAATGAATCGATGCCTTTACTGCTTCAAAATTGATTGCAGCCTGTTTCTTTATTGGATGTGAGTCTTCGAGAACAACATAACACAGTTTTCAGGAGTTCACTTCTGGTGATATATTAATATCAGAATATTTTTTCCTATTGTATTGATGTCTTAGGCTAAGATATTAGGAGAGTGCAAATAAGCCAGTATTTATTGTTGGGCCATATAGTTGCCCTTGTTTTTACCTTTATCAGATTCAACCTATGACATTCAATTCCTGAAGCCTTTGACTTAGTTGTCTGTTGTTCATGGCAGATACCCTTTTCTGTAACTCTGAAACAATCAGGAGGTGACAAACGCGAAAGATTTTATGAGACCTTTCATGGAGCTAATATCAATATCCAGGTGAATAATTTGATCATGTACCTGATCATATTTGATATAATATGGAACAGAAATCAGTTGCAGATTTGATTTGATTTTTAAAGATGGCTTCCATATGACTTGTGCGTTGTGTAACTGTTGTGTCTTATTTGTAGATAGATACAGTATTTAGAATTATATGCTGCTATCCAAAAAGCGAGGGAGCCATTGTGGACATGGATTTTTTTCACATTCTACAAAAGGCCAGAAAATGCCAAATTAATTATTTTTCTAAAAGAGATTTAGATTTTTATGAAACTTTCATTGTATCTGTCCAGTTTTTGTCATTTGATCACTAACTTTCTTGGAAGAAAGACTTACATTTTTATGCCTTTCATGAATAGACATGATGAATTTCTGAAGTTAATCTTGTCTATTGTGTTTTGAATGGTTATTTTTCATGTTTCTTTGCTTGTGAAGAATAATGCAAACTATATAAGGCATTGTTTTGATCCTAATTTGGGTACAAGCATAAAATCCATGGAAGTCTTGTTGGTTGGAATATATCTTGATGATCTTTAGATTTAAACAGCTTGTTAGGGAATGAAGTTCTGGATCATTACTGTTCTGTGTTTGTTTTGCCTGTATCACCACCATGGCACAATGCGTCTGTCCAAATAAGTAATTCTTTGTGCTAACCTGAAAGCAGATGGTGGCTCTTCATAGTAATTAGCATATATTATAGTACTTGGGGTTGGATCATAGATAATAGGATTAGATGCTTGATGTATGAGCATGGGTAATGGATCATAAAAGAAATTTGATATTTATTCTACGAAGGTGATTGATGAGCTTGATCAAATGCTGATGTGTCCTTTTCTTTCTTTATTTGTTATAGTAATCTTGGGAGCTTTTAAAATTTGGTAGACATGATAAGGTAATGCTATATATGCATCATGTCTTTTCCATAAATAAGTTCTAAAGTCCAGTTGGCTTAAAGTGAAAAATGGTAAGATATAGGCAACCGCAGAAAATGCGAGCTTGCACTTGGCTCCCTTCTTCTGGACCATTTAGTTATCGGATTTCTTATTTCCCCTTCAGCAAATGTTTTTATTTCTGCCTGATTTTAGGGGCTGCTTTCATGGTTGATATTCATTAAATCTATTACAGTACTTGCTAACTGCAGATGTAACAAGAGGGTATCTGCACAAATCCTTATGTGCCACAATGGAGTTCATTTTAGAAGCTGATAAGGGTATGACATGTTTTCTCATTGATTATAAATCAATTTTGGCAATGATAACCTGTGGGAAGGATCTAATCCAGTGCTTCCTCTGTTAATTTTTTTTCAGCTGAGCTTCTTGATCAACCAGCTTCTCCTGAGATAGTTATCTTTTACATTACTCAGGATACCCAAAGACATCCATTGCTTCCTGAGTTGAAATCAGGCAAACTTCTATATGTATCTTATCTTTCAGTCTCTTTTAGCATGATTCTGAACTATAGTCAATTGGTCAGATAGAAAATTGTACTACACTTTTTTATTTGCTCATGCATATGGATGAAAAGCGACAGGATGGACAAGTTCTGCTATAATCAATTGTAAAAGCCTCATTGGTTTTGCTGCTATATCTAAAGCAAATATGCATTCGCCTGATCCAACTTCTTATGAGGAAGATGTTGACGTACAGGTGGTTTTCGAGTGACTGGAAAGATGTCCATTCAGTGTGCTCTGTCAGATCCAATTAGTGGAGAGCTTATTGTGGAAACATCTGCAGTTCCAATTCGCTCTGTTGACATACACATACTTCGAATTGAGTCATTTGTTTTTGGAGATAGAATTGTGACTGACACGTCCTTGGTACAAACAACCCAGGTGGGTAAATTTTTAACTAAATAGATGTATATTTCTGGATCAAAATCTTCCTTAACAACGTCCTTCTACATGTACTAGATAGCAGATGGGGATGTGTCTCGGCATATGATATTGCCCATCTACATTATTCCTCCTCGCCTCTTAACTTGTCCAACGACCTCGGCTGGGTGAGTTGCTGGATTCACATTGCCACCACTCTTGTGTCTTGTTCTTTTTCTGCATAAGCAGGTGTAGCGGAACCCCACAGCTTAACAGTGATTGTGTATTCTTAGGTCCCTTCAGTCTCTACACAACTAATCTAATTTATTGGAGAACTCTTATGACAATTGAGCATTAGCATCATAGTGAACCGAAGAGGTTAATCTTGCTTTCAATATACTTACTAGGTTGAATATCCAATATTTTATTTTCAAATATCCAGATAAGCAGTGGAAACTTTTTATTTGTTGATAAAGATCTATATACAATCAGTCCTTTCAGTTAAATCTGGAAATATGCAGCAACCTTAGCTTTAAGTAGATTGATCGACTGCATTGAGCTTCACTTATTGGAAGGATGAGCATCCAACACCCAGCCCGTCAGCCCCCAATATAAGCACACAAACAGAGAATGCTTGGACCTTTGTTTCAAAAGGCTTGAAATGAAATTCCTCTTGAAATGAAATTCCTGAGAGACCACCGCACAACCTTTGGAAATGCTCTGTGCTTGAAGACATTATTGATTACTTAGTTTCACCTCTGACCGCAGATGAATGTCAGGCTTTTGTTTTTCATTTCACATGCAGCTTTGGAAAATTCATCTGCAGTAACTTTTTTGTTCTTTCCTTATGGACCCGTGGAAGCTACTACTGCGTTGACTTTCCATTAACTTGCATCTTCCAAACAGATCATTTTCAATCGAGTTCAAAGTTGCCATAGTTATTAGCTTTCAATCAGAGCTATCGAAGATGCAGGCCAAGTCAGATCCCAGAACTCCTAGGCTGTGGGTACGAAAACGGATTGTTTTAGTTTTATGTGCTTTATCTTGAGCTCTATCTTGAAAAATGCTCCCTTTTATCAATTTTAGATGGCAATGGAAACTCTACCACTTGAACTGGTTCGCACCAGATGAGAATCAGTGTGGAGGGAACAACTCAAGACTTTAATGTCTGTACTTTCTTCAGAGAAGTGTCTTGTATCAATGATCATTTGGGCGGTTGTTCACCATTGATTCAGATTGTTGTCATATACAACGGCTGGTGTAATCTGCTCACAATCTTGATGGCGTGGCTGCGCTGTCAAAAGGTGTTTTTATTACTGGATGCAAACAGAATCACGTGGTTCATTATGTTGTATCCTCTTGGATATTTGGAGGCAACAACTCAAGACTCTAAAGTCTGTACATGCTTCAAAGGGTTGGATTTTCACTGTTGGCCTTTCAGAACGTTTACTGTAGAGGTTGATGACTTCTCTTCAATTTGCTAAACGATAGTTGACTATTTACCATTTATACTCAGATTAGATAGCACGTTTCAGGTAAATTCAATTACATGTGTAACTAGAGAAGATGCGCGCGCACATACACATAGACACACATGCACACATATATTTATATCTCCAAGGTGGAGTAGATACAATGTATTAAACAGCAAGAATAACCATTGTATCCAAGCCAATGCTGTATTCCCCGTAACATCAGTGAAAACTGCTAAAAACCAAAAAAAGAAGGTACAAATGTATAAAGATTCGAGTATACCACTAGAAAGCGGAGAATAATGTAAATGAAAGCACTGGCCATTTTTATTACTTCAAGGAGGTCTCACATTTCCATCAAGACATTTATCTTATGTAAAGGCAAACAAGTTCAGAACTCATCTTATTAACATAAACCTTCCCAATGTTTCACTCTACTGAAAACTCGAAAAGCATGGAATGCTTGTACTTCTCACCAGGTCGAACAACAACAGAAGGAAAGTTTGGTTGGTTGATGGCATTTGGAAATCCTTGCGTCTCCAAACACACTCCAGAGTGCTTGCCATATGCTGCATCGCCTTTACCGACTACTCCATTTACGTAATTTCCAGTGTAAAACTGCATTCCCGGAGCATTGGTCCACAAGTCAAGAACCCTAGAACTTGAAGGGTCCTTCAGTTTGGCAGCATGTTTTAGGCCCGACTTCTCTTCCCCACAGTCCAGCACATAGTTATGGTCGTAACCTAAACCAGGCACCTCATGAATTGAAGTGCCAATCTTCTTCTCCGTCATGAAATCAAAAGCCGTTCCTTTGACAGGCATAATTTCACCTGTTGGGATTGTGTTCTGATCCACGGGAGTGATGTGATTAGCCCATATCTGGATAGAGTGGTTTAGTATGTTTCCTGAATCGTGACCGGCTAAGTTCCAGTAGGTATGCTGAGCCAAGCTAATAGGAGTGGCCTTATTTTCAGGCACAGCTTCCATGTCGAGCCTCATTGTTGTACTAGAAGTTAGCGTGTAAGTAGCCATCGCAGCAACATCTCCTGGGTAACCTATAATCATATGAACATGCAACCCAAGGCATCAAAGCCATGTTGGTGCAAACGACTGCGTGTGTCGATGAGCATGTGCGCCAGTGTGTGCACATGCATGAGAGAGAGAGAGAGAGAGAGAGAGAGAGAGAGACCTTCTTCTCCATCATGACTGTGATATTTGAAGGTAATGGAAGGATTCTCGCCTTTCTTATAATCAGCTACCTCCCATATCACCTTATCAAAACCCTTGTGCCCACCTAAGTAACACAGAAAATTCAGAAGGCCATTATCAGATTGACATTTTGAAGAATTAGGTTGCTCCACATATACATACTTTTAGTTCTAACAAGGTGAACCTCTTGTCACCAAACTAACTGGAAAAGGCAAAATTCTTCATGGATCTCATGATTATTGAGCAGTACTTATTTTCCTCAAAATGTTTCTTCTGCTTAATGTGCTTGTGTGTGCGCTCTGCTTCCGATGGTTGGAAAAAAGCAAAACTTGGTCCTTTTCTTTTCTCAGAAGCAGTTCACATGAGTTACAATACAACGACAGCTGAGGTGATCAAACCATAATATAAGGACACTTTTCCAACCGTTATTTTCAATTCAGGGTAAAAGGACTTTAGATTCCCTCAATACTTGATCAGCCAAGCATAAAATTTAAACTTAAGTGCTACAAATCCTCAAGCTCCCACAGAGGCAGGCTGTGCAGCAAGGTCAAGATGTGATTAATTCATGTTCAACAGCTCTCTCACACGATTCGATTCCCGGCACCACCAATGCCAAAGAGACAACATATAGAAGGCATTCACGCAAGCAGATCGATAGTCAAACACAACCAGAAGGCTGACACAATCACAACGATAACCAATTCGCACGAGGGCGTCATTTAGTATGATCTCGCCAGCTCGAGTAACATCCACACTGCAATTACTGATCATTAACAATTCATACCGTGAAGACTGTTCGGAGGCTTGTTGATGGGCAAAGAGTGTTCAACGCCATCGAGAGTGAACTTGCCCTCCTTTATCCTGTTCGCGACCCGCCCCACAATGCAGCCGAAGAACGGCGCGGCACCTTTCTGCGCAGCACAGAAAACACAAATCGACCCACAAAAGACATTCATCAACCCAATCTTCCAAAACTCAATCCCACATCAAAACCAACGAAAACAGCCCAATTGCCCACAAAGTTTCCAAATATTCAGCAGATCAAGAGCCGCGGAAGCGAAGAAAACGGAAATGCGCGATCACCGACACATCTCCACAAGCGCAGGCGGCCAAAAAGTAACGAACTTGCTCACCAGATACGGCTCCACGGAGTCGAAACCCAGAACCACATCCGCCAGTTTCCCTGAAAGCAACGAAAAGAAGAGCAGACACGATCGAGTCATCAGCAACGATTCCGACCATGAACAGAGACCAGGAGCATCAGCGACGAACCGTCTTTGCCCGGAACGGAGAGCGAGGCGATGGTGCAGCCGAGGTTGGCGATCTTCACCCGCATGGTCCCATTGTCGAGCTCGAAGAGCTCCGCTTGCCTGGCCTGATCCGCCATAAAGATTCTTCCTTTTTCCTTCTTCTTCTTCTGGGAAGAAGACAAGAGAGAGAGAGAGAGAGAGAGAGAGAGAGGGATGGATTTTGAAGGTGGTGGAGAGAGCAGGAATCGGATTCTGTCAGCTACTGTCAAAGATGATGACGTCATAAAATCCCCGATCTTAGCCAGTTTTTTTTTTTGAACAAATCTTAGCCAGTTTCTTCTCCGAGTTTATCCGAATTTTTTAAAGATGATGACACACAGAACGTTTGAATTTAAGTCTAATATATAATTTACAAATCGGATTCTATTTTTTTCTTTTATGATATCCAAGGAACCCGCATAATGGGCAGCCCGCGGATAAATTTTTTTTTTTTATAGCCGGCAGGTAGTACAGCCGGTGAATAAACATTTTTTTTTTTTTTATAGTCGACAAGTAAACAGCGAATGACTCACCACCCCGACATCAACTAATAACCCTAGCGAAGGACCGAGTAAACTTTTTTTTATGCAGCCGGCAGCCGGCGGGTAAACCCTAAAATGATTCTGCTGCGGGTAACCTTGGAGTGACGTTAGCAGATGACCCACCACCTCGACATCATACTTAAAAAAAAAAATCCTAAAGTGACACTAGCGGAGGACCCACCACCCCAACATTGGACGCTAGCAGAGGACCAGGTAAACTTTTTTTTTTTTTTTTTTTATACTCGGGAACCCCGTGCCACCACCCACCACCCCGACATTAGACGCTAGCGAAGGACTAGGTAAACTTTTTTTTTTTATATACTCAGGGAATCCGTGCAGCTGGTAGTCGGCGAGTAAACCTTGGACCCACCACCCCAACATCGACGCTAGCGGAGGACTAGGTAAACTTTTTTTTTTTTTAATACTCGGGAACTCGTGCCACCACCCACCACCTCGACATTAGACGCTAGCGAAGGACTGGGTAAACTTTTTTTTTTTTTTTTTTTTTTTACTCGGGAATCCCGTGCGGTTAGTAGTTGGCAAGTAAACTTTGGAGTGACGGGGTTGACATCACACTTAAGACACTAAGCGCCTTCACTTGGATTTCGAACTCTTCACTTTTGGGCAAGGATCAATGGAGCTCTTATCCAACAAAATTACCATGGTGATGGTATCAATATTGAACATTTTTATGCAGTAAAAGTTTAGGAATTATATTACACATTGGAATTAAGTTTAGAGATCATTAAATAAATTAAAATTTTATGGATCAAATTACACTTTTTGTCAAAATTTATGAATTGTTTGTATCATTTTTCCAATTTTTTTTTGCTATTGCCACGTAGAGAGTTAAGGAAATAGGATATACGAAGATTACTTTAATATACAATAAAGAATCGCCAATCACTTATTAATGTTATTAATAAATGGAAATTTACTATCCACATTGATTTTAATACTTTTCTATATGAAATTTTACCAAGTATAATGAATATCGCTAGTCCATAAAATTTATTAGTTTCTTATAGAAAATGTTGCTAAGCATATCCAAAATAATTTTGATGGATATGAAAATCACTAACCACATATATACGTTACTAGTAAATGAAAAGGTACCGACTAAATTTACAAATTTTATTTTTTATTTGAAATCTTACTAAGCATATTGAGAACTTCTTTACATTGTCAATCATTTATAGGTATTCCTAATAAGAAAAACTTACTGATATAACTAGTTATTTCTCATATTAAATTTTTTTTATGCACATTGAAAGTTTACTTCGATATGTAGGAAAATTACTTCCATGATCATGAAAGTAAGTTTGTTCCTATAAGCAATTTGTATTTTTCTAGATTGTTCTTTAGTAAATTCTTAACTTGAAAATGATTTAAATCTATCCAATCAATTAGTATTCGTGACCGATCTGCAATTTTTCATTTCTCTGTTCAGTTAGTAAATTTTGACAAGTATTCAATGGTAATCTATAGCTATTAGTCAAATTTCTAAGTGTTTAATACATTCCCAACATTAGATGTGATTTATATGACCAATTTGTAAGGAATCTTATACAAAAATCTGCATAACAGGTTGCCAGCTAAATTCTAGTATCTTATGGCTCAAAAAAAAAAATAAAAAATTCTAGTATCTTGATCCAACGGTGGTCATTGTTTTATGGAAAACGAATAGTGTAAATTATCCACGTACGATTATCCGTAAAAGAGACCACGAAATTATAGAGCTTGCCAAACTTTCAAGCAAATCTACATCTATCTCATAGGACAGCTCTTCAACGCACTCTCTTATTATTGTTAAATTGGATGATGTTGACTTACCTCAAGAAAATATACGAAATATGTATTCATTCTGTTGGAAAAATAATTATCACGTATTAGAAAAAATAATATTTGCATATTGAGGAAAACATGTAACACTATTTGTTGGAATCAGAAAAATAATAAATTTGAGAGAATAATAACAATAATATAATGATGATCAAGCCAATGTTTGTATAACATTTACATATAATGATGCTCAATCACTTTCCAAATACAAAACTGTTTGATTATAATAACATTTATAGAAAATTAAACATAAGTTGAGGTGACTAACCGAATTTTCCTAACTCAATTAGTTTGCCAATAGTGTTAAGTAGCTTTATAAACTATGCCTCCCAAGATACAATACCTCGATTTCATATATATATTAACACTATACAAAATAGGATTATGTCAAATACTTCTAGAAATCAGCACACTTGGAGGAGTGCTTTTCCAAAGAGGAATTCTAATTTGTGAATGACTATTTGCCATGAATTATAGAAGATTCCGAAGATAATCATTTTCGTAAGCTGATGATTATTTTAGAATTGTTTTAGAGAGATTCTAGAAGATTGGTCATTAACACGTCACTTAATTCAAGTACAATCTACTAGACAAAAATGAAGTAATTTGTCCCTTAACGCGTCCATCCATTAATTCGTCCATAATTGCATCGCAAAAGGGTGTCAAAATTGCTGAAAAAATGCATCCATTAACACATCAATTAATTCGTCCATAAAACTATTCCACGACTATGCACGAGGGCTTGAGAAGGAATGCATCCATTAAATTGTCCATTAACGCCAAAGGTTGTATAAGAAATGCACCAACTTATGTTGAGTTGTTAATACCATTAATTTCAACACATTCAATGCAAGAAAAAGAGAATGGGAAGGTAATCCCCAATTTCCTGCGAGAATGGGAAGGTAATCCCCAGTTGAATTTCCCGTGAGAACGGGAAGGTAATCCCCAATTGAATTTCCTGCGAGAACGGGAAGGTAATTCCTACGAGAACGGGAAGGTAATCCCCAATTGAATTTCCTGCCCCATAAGCTGAATATTGGACCTTCCCATACTTGGTCACATATCGTTTCATTCCTTCAATATATAAATTGACACAATTCACACCCAATTCCTGCGAGAACGAGAAGGTAATCTCCAATTGAATTTCCTGCCCCATAAGTTGAATATTGGACCTTCCCATACTTGGTCGCATATCGCTTCATTCCTTCGGTATATAAATTGACATTATTCACACCCAATTCCTGCGAGAATGGGAAGGTAATCCCCAATTGAATTTCTTGCCCCATAAGCTGAATATTGGACCTTCCCATACTTGGTCGCATATCGCTTCATTCCTTTAGTATATAAATTGACACAATTCACACCCAATTCTTATCTCACACACACCAAATAGCTTTGAACTCCCAATAAAAAGAAAAAATAAAAAATAGAAAAGAAACAAAAGAAGGATGTGCTCTTTCTATTCTTAACGACAAGTAAGCTTCCTCTTCGTGATACGTATGCTTCTTCTTCTTCTTTTTGAAAGATTTGCTTACTGAAATCATAAGGATTATATTATTTACACATGCATGATTTTCAACCAAACTAATTTCTTTATCATTTCATTTTTTTTTTGGGGGGTGGGGGTGTGAAGGCGAGGTGATAGCGGCGCAGTCTCCAGTGCGTCCATGTTTTAAGCTTTATGATCTTCCCGGCTGCAATGGTCAAGCGTGCACCGACTTCTGCATTAATAAGACCGGGGTGGCTGAGGCTGCGGGGCTTTGTAGCAAGGATGGAGCCAGGTGCCTTTGCATTACACCTTGCCAATAAGTAAATGCTCCTCTCTGTAACCTGCCTTCAATGAAGGGATCATGTTGTGACGTTTTCAAACACACACACACACTCTCACTCTATCCTCAAATATCACTAATCTCGATCTAAATTATGTCTACAAGAGTGATATCTGAAAATGCCGAGTAATTTTATTGCAATCGAAGCTTCGTCACTCTCTGGGACAAGCCATATGGGCATAAGGCATAGATCGACAACGGCACGAGTAGCCAATGCTCACGATAGTAACAAAGTAAATTGATGAACTGATTGTCCTAACAATTATGCGAGTTGGAAAATGCGCGGAATGCCACGTTGATTGTCGATTGACGATTGGCATAAATCGGAAAATCTTAGGATTCAAAATCCTTGTGCAATAAACGGACGACTAACGATTGAAGGGAACTTGACTGTGCCTTGGTTCTTGAAGTTAAGGTCTACAATTATTCGAACACTCAATTCTCAGTTTCAAAGAAGTTGATGGCAAGAGATTTTGTACGAGAAGTTTGGTTTTGCCTACATTGAATACGTGGTATCAAGAAAATTTCTGCATTTATTAATATGTAGGAATTTGTTTACGATCAATGTTATGTGCGAGAAATTTATGCAATCAATTGATGTGATGGTTACGTTTGAGCGATGGGTTAGAAACTTACAAAGTTAATTATTTACTTATGTTCAAAAAGTTTTATTAAATGTTTTGACAAGTTCAAAATATTTTCAGATTTATCAATATTTAGAACATACATTGATTTTCTTATTTATATATTGATTTACTTGATTCCTTAGTATTCCAATAGAAAAGGCTACTATAGAAAGTCGTTCTTTTGGCTTCTCTTCCATCGACAGGAGAGGCTTTGAACTTTGTATTTTAATTTAGGGATATGTTCAAATCCTAAAACTTGTGATGAAAGTGTAATTGAGTCCTAAAATTTACAAAGAGTGTAATTGAGTCCTAAAACTTATCAAATTGATTCAATTAAGTCCTAAATTTAACATCATCAATTTGACTAATGGTAAATACTAACGTGGCTTTTTTAAATACTTTTTCTTTCCTATGTGGCGATGACATGGCTTAAATTATAATTTATTTAACCAAAGTATTAATTTTTTTTTTGCCGGTCCTACTCTACACCTATTCTAATACTCACTCTCAGACTTTTACCCTACCTTCTTGCGGGCGTAGGAGTCAAAACCCACTTCTGAAACTATTTTTTTTTTATGTATTAATTAAATTACATAAAAAAAAGTATTTCAAAAAACCAAATAAAAGGAAAAAATGAAACTATGGGCAAGGGCGGTAGGCCCCGACCGCCATTGCCTTTGTTGCCAGAAAGGTTTGGCGAGGGTCCCTAGGGCCTCAGCTAGGGCCAGCAACCTCACCCAAATCTAGGTGAGGATTGCGACCCTCGAGCCAATTTGGGCGAGGGTTGCCAACCCTTGCCTAGGCAACCCTCGCCCTACTATCGTGGCCCTCAGCGAGGGTCGTTGGATCACGTCGGGTAAAGAAGGTAAAGTTGTATGCTCATATATTGATTATGTTGCCCTAAACATTTGTGATTGTTATGTGAGGGCAAGTGTGAAGGTGAATTTTTACTTTAGATTTAGAGATTTCATTTGCTGGGTTTTGTCTCATTCCTTTATTTTCTAGAAATGTAAGATGGCCCTTTCGTTGCTACCGCTTTTTGAAGCCCAGATATACATAAAGTATGAGTATGAGGAGGTTGTGTTGCCTAATATAGTTTTGACGTATACCAAGTACACTACTTCGGTATGAGTCAATGTCAAGTGGGTTCCTCATCGGCATATAGTTTGGTATGTGATATTCAAAAATGACTAGATGGGACCGCCTAGAGGCTTTGATGGTCCTCCTAGTTATGTTGTCAAGGAGCCGATGTTGGGGTATGTTATTGATTCTTAGATGACAGATCAGTATTGTACATGCATGTTTTTGAGAGCAGCAGTAAGGTAGTGGAGATAGGAATTACCTAATCCTTCCTAAGTATTCTATATTATGAGGTGCTTTATAAGTGATGTATATGTACATTAATAAGTATGTGAGGTAATGATATGACCTATTAATTATTTTGTGGAGCTTCCGCTTGCAAATGAATTAACAAGAAATATGACACATGTAGCGTTTGACGTGCTTGAGGCGTCACTGAATATGGCACAAGAAATTGCTTTTACATGACAGAAAATTGGTATGCGATTAGACTAACATTTATACATACCACCCACTGCCTATTTTTAGGCCATTGGATATATGACTTTTTTATCACTTAGACTACCACATAACATCATATAAAAATAAAATGGAAAAATTGCCAAAAATCTTAAACTCATTGTATGGTGATCAATTCAGTTATAAACTTTTAAATTTGGCCAATTTAAGTCTAATTTTTTTTTTATGATTTTCCAATTTAATCATTCTAGTCAATTTTAGCTAAAAATTACTGACTACCCCGCAAGAGTTGTGGGTCATCACCGGGCCCTTCCAAGAATATGAACAGTGGAAAAGAAAAGAAAAAACATATTGAAATAATATAAAAAATTATGGAAATTATAAAAACTTGCACAAATTGTCCACATCAATGTTAGTAGTGCCTTGTAGGACGATCGCCATTGATTGGACCACTATGTTAGCGATTTTTAGTCAAAATTGGCTAGGGCTACATTAGAAAAGCATTAAAAGGTTAAGGATTAAATTGGCTAATTTAAAAAATTTAAGATTAAATTGACCATTGTACGATGAGTTTATGATTTTTTAGATAATTATCCCAAATGAAATGTTTCAAGTTTGAAAGAAGATAAGTGTTGTTAACTTCTCACAAAAAGAGAGGACTTTTTAGAGAATTCTGATAATGGTGGAAATGGTTATGCTTAATTTCTCGGAGGGTGAGACAATTTTTTTTTTTTTTAAATACGGGTTCTTTCTAATTATTAATCAAAATTCAATTTTGAAAATCATGCTATTAATCTCATTTGCTTTTGTTTAGCTTGAGAAAAACTGAAATACCTCAAAGAACTTAACGATGAGCCGCCCAAGGAAGGTTAGAACTTTCAATATACTTATTTTTAAGATTAATTATCATTGAGTCGGGTAAAGCTCACTAAAATATCTCGCATGCAAAGATCTAATGCCACATAAGATATTATTATTTAGTGCATCAAAAAAGGGTTGGTCGATGTCAGATAGGGTTCGGTGTTTCTTCAGTTTATATAACGAGTTTTTGTTAATTTGGACCCAGAATTACCCGATTGATTAGGGTTATTACATGGGGCAATCTTTGTTGGTGCTTCCTTTTCACTTCGTGGGCAGTGTAAAATAGCATGCCAAACCGACAAATGCTTCACTGCCTTTAGATATCAAATGACGCCTGCTGCTAGGTTCTTTAACCCAATTTTGTCTCCTGAAATTAAGCCATTAAACAATTAGTCACATTGGGATATCTGCCTGTGAAGAAAGAAAAAGTTTGGTCACGTGCAGCTTTTGTATCGATCCTGGCATGGAGCATGTGATATTAGGATATGGTTATGGGAGATCTGGATATTGCCAACTAAACATGCAAAAATGGAACCCTTATAATCATTATTGCTATATTTCTCTCCACCGACATGGTTTACTAGGAATCTCTATGTACCAAAATATTCACTGATTTTTCTTCAGAATTTACGTACCAGCAATGCATCATGATTGCATGATTAGGATAATAAGGGTCAGAATAGACTATTCCGGACCTTAAGCAAAGCAAGCCTCAAATTTGGACTACTGGGAGGATGTTTTCAATGAACATTTCCAACACGTGCCGCCAAAGCATCTATACCAGTGCGACAAATAAATTCTTCTGCCCGAATATTAAGAAGCGGATTCATGAAAAGACGATATTTTAACCACAAGTAGGACTCCATTAATTTATCAATATTTTGACCTGATTAAACATTCGTTAGCCTTGCCTCGTCATACAGTGAGGTCATCTTGTGTCCCCGACAATCTACCTAATTCAGCCACAGGGACTAGGCCTTTTGAGCGGGCCTAAGATGATATGAACTTCGTGTAGGAGATATTATCACCAAAGTATGTGAACCATCTTCCATTACGTAATGAAATCCCTGGAAATATTCAAATTAAATATAGCGTGAACAGAAAATTAATTAACCTATCTTTCCTTTATTTGGCTGCAGCTCGAGACCCCATACTGGATCATCCGCTATGCCAGCTAATACAGCATATGACTCAGCATTGAAAGTTGCATACAAAAACTAATGGCTTTCAAGAGATCTTCCTCGGAAGTTCCATGACCGAAATTAACCGCGACTGGAACCTCAACCTGCCATAAAAACATGTGCGTGACCCTGTTTAGATTATCTTCTCTGTTTGCATTAACTGAAGTAGAGTTTTCATTAAGAGACTCCGGACATGTAATTGCAAATTCAGGTCTTATAACCCAAAACTTAAACCAGAAAAACTAGCGATACAAGACGAACCACAGTGCACCACTAAAACGTTCATCAATCGTTTTCCATATTCGCTATGATTTTCCAGAAATGATAATTTGGGTTTATGCTCAGGTGAAAAGGCATCCTACATCCACTAGATCCATATATCAAAACAGACGACAAGCGGAGCAGAATGCTAAACTAGGCTTCTGCAAATTGTTTGGCTGCATTTGACTGGATAGGTATCTCTATAACGACGGTCTCATCCATTTTTGTCATTTGTGCGAAAATATTAAATTTTATAAGATGGCATAAAAGAATTTATCTCGTCTGTACAACACATATAGCGGAATCTCTGGTGCAGATAAGCGTAGTAATGGTATTCTTCTCTTGTTCAAGCAAATATGAAATACGCTCACATTAGCCTGTCCTGCAGCAGAGATGCAACAGGCAACCAAGGAAATCCCTCCATGCTTAAAGGCAGCAGGATGAATCTGCAGGGAAAGTGGGCATCAAACGAATCATACTCAAACTTATAGCCATGCAGTTTATTCCATCCCTAAACACTAAGTACAAATTTGCTTGTATTCGCAGATACAAGATCATCCAGACCCACAGTGTCTCCAACAAACATCCTGAGATGGAAGGTGTCTCCAACATTCTGAAATGGAAGGTGTTTTTTGTGCATCGCTCATGGCCATTGACAGTGCTTGATACAGTTGATGAATGTCTAAGCACAAGATAAGGTTCAAATTCAAAACGAATGGTCTCCACATAAGGAATGCCATTAAAGAAAAAGCAGGTGGAAAGACAAGGCCAAGAGGGAGTGTCTATTTTGCAATCTTGAAAAAGTTATAATAGATTGTCCTTTACAAGTTCAACAACCCATTCATCAGAAATTGTTCCAAACCAGCAGATGGAACCAATGCACAATAACTTTGTCTGGACTATCCATCTCAAAAATTTAGAGCGGATATTACTGTTCAAGTTTTTTGTTACGCTCCTCACTAGATGTACCAAACACACGCCTCCCTTCAGCCTGAAGACAGCACCTCCCTGGGCTAGTGCCACCTTGAATGTCTCCTCCAATTGTAAGAGCTGAAGCACAAGCAACGACTTTGGTTGCTCTACCAACTGCACTAGAAGCACTTGCATTGGAATAACAAGCTTAAGGAGACATTGGAATAAGGACTTGCCAAGATTGAAAGCTCCAGCAAGAGTAGAAGGCACTTCTGTGCAAGATCTATCTCATATACTCAGCTCTAAAGCTTGCCAAGAACTTTCCAAAAGAGGCACAGTCATGTTATACTGACGAGCAAAATTTGCCTCGCAATATTCCATGGACTTGGAGAAGAGGGAGAGTTTGTCTAGGAAACACCTGCTGTAAGATAAGGCATTTTGGCTGGAGTTGGCCCAGGTAATTTCAACTCTGAAGTGCCTCATTAGGCCTACTTGTTTCCCTGGGTATGCTGCTGATAGCTTTTCCCTAGCTTTGAACACCCAATTCGATTTGATTATGGATATAATCTTTTTGCTTAGAAAAAAAAAAGTAACAATTTATTAAATATGACACAAGATACACAATAAGAAAATCAAAACTAGTAACAAAAGAGATCACATCAAGCCTCACTTGGCTAGCACATTGAAAACTCATTAAATAAGTGGACCTCTCTTATGAAGTAGGGATATGAAGAATTTCTATTGTATTTCCATCTCAGCAAACAAGGGGAATAATCTTCTGGAAGAACTAACCCTGTTCAACGGTCTAGATTTTCCTTTTGACGACCAAAAAAGTAATCCTTTCAAGTGGTTATCTCCGTTTCTTCTTCATTGTTAAAGAGACGGGTGGAGTAACTGGTCTCTTCTTCGCAAAAGCACTCGCTCTGCTTTCTAACTCATCATCGATATCACTATCACCACCAGGATCTCTTGCAGTTAGGCCGGACTCCTCAGCATCTTTCGCAGCTTTTCTCTTTCCAGACTGCAAGTTGGCATACAATTTCCTTTCCACAGGGTCATTTGAAAGTCCAGGTCTCATTTGACGTGAAAACTTTGCACCAAGACCAAGTCTATAAAAAGATTTAAGTTCCAATTAACAATACTACAACTAGAAAAATATTAGATGGCAATATCAAGAAGATAGCCTAAACTGACCTAGACGGTCGACCCTCAGATTTTGCCTCTGTTTGCTCGTCCTCGGCAACTTTAGTCATATTATTGACCCATCGTTCAGCCTAATCAAAAGCATGTTTCAATCAGTGGCAGTAGAAATTAAAAAACAAACATGAGCTTTAGAATGAGTCGAAAGTGAAAAGAGGCAACCAACAATCAAAAACAAAACCATAATTGTTAAATGATATTCACAAGCCTATTGATGCAATGATGATTGTTAACTGAATCTTAATGGTCCACTGTAATAAAAGAGGTATAATACATTATCTTCTCAGGTCTAAGTTGGCCACAATGAAATGACCACATTTTTATGATTAATTTTGAACTTCATAATAGCAATCACAAAAAATTTCATGAATTAATGGCCGTAGGAAATTAGAAATTAAACTATATAGTAAATTGAGACTTGCAATGATCTAGTATAGAATCAACAACACTGTTTCATCAACCATGATATACCAAAAGCTCATTACCAGTTTCAAAGCCACATCAGATTTGATGATTTGAGGAACTCCAGATTTCTGCGTTACTTCCTTACTCATAATGCCTCGTCTTTAGCAGCCTGCAACAATGCAAACAAAGAACTACGTTATTCATTTCCGGGCTCATCCTTCACGACAATGTCTGTGAATACCGAGACAACACGAAAAGAGCAAATTTTTCTGTAATAAGGAAAAAAATTTCTGTATGAGAAATAAGGGAAAAACAAAAAGAGGCAGCAAGATGCAACCAACAAGTGAAACCTCTGTGCGGGTAAGGGCGGATAGAGCCAAGTCGATCAAGGCAGTGGATTGTGAATCCACCGGGCGAAGGGAAAACTAGCAGGAATCCTTCTCGATCCAATAGACAACTTCAGTTGAATACCGAATCACTCGCAAACAGAATATCGCAGGAACAAAATACTTATGATTCCTTACCCCCCCCCAAAAAAAAAAAACTACTTATGATTGAGTCGGGAATTTCATCGAGCAGGTTGTAAGCATTAAACCATCTCTCGGCTACACATTATTTTGAACTGAAACTGGAATATCCAAGGCAACAGTGCGCCCTAAGGCCTACGTGCATACTGAATTGACAGAAAGACTGTGATTACGTTTATATACAGTGAGGGAGGAATAGCACGTTGAGATGAAACTCCAGGCCGCGACAGGAACAATACAACATCAGACGAGATTGAGAATGAATACGAGTGATAAGATCGACAAGAGCATCGGCCGGCCATCAAGTCAGTGATGATAACAGCAAATCGAACCCGAACCCGAACCCGAAAACACTGGACTCCTACTTGAAGAGATGCTCGGAGCTTACGTGGTTAACAAAAGGAGTAGCTTCAGATCGGAACAGAGCACCACCGAACGGCACAGGAATCGCAACCGGAGAAGCGGACCGAGTCACGGGCCGATGAGGAGGAACCGCGGCGGCGAGTCGTCGGAGGTGAGGCGGCGACCGGTGGTCGAGCGGCCGTGGAGCTAGAGGGGGAAAGCGAGACGCGTTCTTCGTTTCAGCCAGAGCGCAGGAGGGAGGAGAGATATGGGCCGGCCCTCTTTGGGGCTTAAGAAGCGATTCTTCAGTGATGGGCTTGGGCCAGTCAATCATAGGCCAAGTTTTCTCTGGCGGGCCGATATCGCGGATATGGGCTGCGCCAGATGGGTTTTGTGCACATTCTTTTTTTTTTTTTGGGTCTTTTTACTATTGCTCCTTTCTATTTTATTTATAATTTTTATGTTTTCAAATAAAAAATTCATGTGCCAATAGGACCTACGATTCTTCAGGTTCATGACTCGAGAAAATCTCGATTAGTTGAAAACATTGCTCCTCGGTGTACAATAATAAAAAGGCAAAAAATTTTCATTCAATATTTTTAGCTTAGAATACTCTTGACTCTACAATAAAGACTTCACAATCATAATAATTCACACCAAAGCACCTACCTTCTATTCTGACAATGCATCAATCAAATAAAGATTTCGATCTTATCCATTTTGAAAATTCACTTTTTAAATTTGAATCAAACCCAATCGAGCCGGGATCTGCTCCTCAAGACAAGATGGCGGCGGCGGCGGGTCAGCGCGACTATTTGAGGAGGTGCGAGCTTGCGGTATAGCAGCAGCAATCAAAGTAGGTGTGCCCGGCGAGGCTACTTCATCGAGGGTCAAGGAGCTTGGCCAAGCACCTTTTCTCTCTTTCACTCGTGGATCTCTCTCATCTCTACCTGTGCTTTGGAATTGTGGATTTGCCGGCCTCTAATTTATGATGTACAATGCTCTATTTATAATGTAAATTAAGGTTAACTTTAATAGTATGGGCTTTAACTTAAGCCTTTCTGACATGATGGCTCTAATAACTTAAGGCTTATCTCTAGTTAAACTCTCAGCCGGCTGAATTAAGCTCAACTTAAGCCAATTAAAGCCACTTCTTCATGAGAATTTTGGCCGGCCACATGGGCTCAATCTATTGAATTTCAAGCTCAAAAAACCGTCCACCACTAATCCGACGCTAATACAATTAATGAAAAATATAAACTAAAAAATGCTCATAAAACTATATGATATGCAATTTAATTTCAATATTTTTGTTTAGGGGTTAAAATTTAATCCCTAATTTTTTTATGTAATAAATGAATGATCAAGTCGACAAAATTAGATATTAACAATCATAAAATTTGCAAAATTAGATCTCACATCTCTTATAAGGTTCCCTGCAGAAACAGAGACATAATACCACATCCCGACAATGGTGCATTTAGATTATTGTTCTTGAAGCGAGTTGGCAGATTAAGTTTGCGTTTGGCATTTGGGATTTGAGTACGGACAGGATGATAAATTATCCTATCCAACGTTTGGTGACGTTCTCTAGGCTAAATAAACCTAGATACATCCGGATAAAATGTTAGATAAAAAATCCAATTGAGATGGTGGGATAAACATGAATTGGACATAAATTTTAAAAAATAACTAAAATATTCATATTTTATTTTTGGGAAAAACCACAAAAAACTCAAACTTTGTTCAATGTAACAAGTTTATTCCAGACTTTTTTGTAACACAAAAAACCTAAACTTTGTCAAGCATAACACATTCACCTCAAACTTTTTCTTGATATAAAAAAACCTCAAATTTATACCCACGTAACACTTTTACCCTAAACTATAGGGCATGTTTGTCTTTTACTTTTTAATTTTTATTATTATTATTTTTTGGTTATTTTTCTTTTTCTCTCTTCCCAAGAAAGCTAGACTCAAGCGAGAGCCACCCTCGTTGGTGTTGGGCGAGGGCATTCCTCGCTAGATGTGGCCTAGGCAAGGGCCATCATCGCCTGCATCGGACAAGGTGCACCTTATCAGATCTATTAAGGGCTATTCTTCCATCTTTCGACATATTCAGAGTTGGTTCTCATTACAAACCTTTTTGGGGTAAGGAATATGTAAAAAAATTTTTATAAAATCTTTCATGGAAAGTACATCCTTTTCATGTGTCAAACGATCGAGTTTAGACTAATTAAAAATGTGGCAGACCAATATTGATAGAAGTCTTACTGATTTTCTTCATTTAGTTTTTTATACTTCTCCCTAGTATTCATTTGATGCATCAGAAGGTGATAATAGGGTGGCGGATGCTTTACCTTTTCTTTAACCTACTGCTTGAGTGTCTTCATCATCGCAAAATCGAGATGTATTACTTGGAGCTTTCTTGGGTAGCCTACTAAGATATTTTAAAATTGTCTGCCCAGTTAGCAGATCTACAGTACCTTTTGACTTTTTACCTTCTACTTTGTCAGGAAAGTTTATTACATCTCGCAGATTTAGCTTTGCAATACTAGCCCCATACGCAAGCAATTAATTTTTTCCTTTATCCATTTTACCTTCTTTTACATAGGATCATGTCTTCTTTATTAAAGATATTTGTCAGTGGTTATAAGTGATTCATTTGCATCTCTTCGCTTTTGCTAAAGACCACTACATCGTGTATATACACAGCACAAAACTTGTGTAGATACTTGAAGGCATCATCCATTTCCCGCTGAAAATTTCCTAGGACATTCTGTCTATGAGATCTCCTGCTGCAGCTATCTTATAGTCATTATCTTTGTTGGTTTGCTAAGCTGAAGATAGTCTGTAACAATTCACGCTATTCCTCGTACCTGCTCTGCATGGCTAATGACCATGAAGGTTGGGCTAGAATGCGGACTAAAACCATCTCTAATAAAACCTTTCGAGAACAGATCAGGAATTTGTTTTTCAAATACCTCTACCATCTCACAGTTTTTGCTCAAATGATGGTACTTGGATCTTTTAGCTCTAGTCTGGCTTTTACACCATTAAGACTCCACAGTTTGACTTACATTTTACACACACAAAAAAAGAAAAAAGACTCATTGTGGATCGTCACGAAAGTTACTTTTCAGTTTTAGCAGGAACTTATTCCATTTCGTTCCTGGCGGTTGGATACTTCGAATTTTTCCTTGTTCTAGGCAGAACAGATTTTGATACTAGGAGGTATCATTTGGAAATGAAGATTTTTCGCATCCAAATAGCTTATGCTCCCATTATTTGCCACGCTGAGCTCACACTCTAAATACTAGGACAGTCTCCACAAACTCTGATTGTTTCACAGGATAAACCTCAAATTTGTGTCTTAACCAAGGATTTTGAAGAGTCACACCTGCTATAGTAATCGTGGTACTATCGGGAGAATTACCAAAAAAAGTCATAAACATATTACAATTGTGCCAATTCAGTCATAAAGTTTTTTTGGTCAATTTAGTCCTAAACTTTTATAATTATGCCAATTTAATCCATTTGGTCAAAATTGGCCGGCCGGCACTAATGTGAACGCCGGTATGGGACAGCTAGCCGACGACGGCGACGTGGCTATTTTTTTAATTTAAAAAAATTGAAATTTTTAATTTTTTAATTCTTTTTTTTTTTTTTTTCACACCTTCTCTTTCCTCGGCCGGCCGGCGCGGTTGGAGGCAAGGGCCGACGAGGGCGAGGCCCCGCGGATCGGGCGAGGTCGGCCTCGCCAAATCCGGCGAGCTCGGCCCTCGCCAGGTTGGGGCGAGACGGGGAGGGGAGAGAGACTGGAAGAGAAGAAGCGGCGGAGCGGTGGGAGGCGGATCGACCGGGCGGGAAGAGGAAATCGGGTGGAGGCGAAGGCTGAGTTGAGGGGACATTGGATGCCCTCGCGCGCCACGATGAAGAAGACGAGTCCCTCCGCCCGAATCCCCCGATTCGCCCCACCGGAACGAATGGCTCAGCTTGATTTCGACAGCCGCGAAGCTCTTAGATTCCGTCGGCCAAACCTCGGCGTCAATGGCGGCGTCCGCTTGCAACCGAGCGATGCGGCGAGCTTCAACGTCCTCGAACCGGCCCTTAGATCGGGTGCCCATCGTCTCCTCGGCTCGGCTTCGCCTCCCTCGATTCCCTCTCCTCGCCGGTCGACCGCCTCCCCGCCTCGGCCTAGCCTTGGCGAGGGTCGAGCTCGCCCGGACTGGCGGGCCTTGCCCTCGCCCGGCCAATGAGGTGACCTCACCGGATGCGCGAGGCCTCGCCCTCACCGGTGGCCGGCGGGAGGCCTCGCCGGCCCTCACCTCCATCCGACGCCGGCCAACCGGAGGAAAGAGAAGGTGTGAAAAAAGAAAAAAGAAAAAAGAATTAAAAAATATTCTAAAAATTAAAAAATTCGAAAAAATTTTAATTTTTTTTTTTAAAATTGCCATGTTAGCATTCGCTTGCCGGTTATCCCTTGCCGGCGTCCACGTCAGCATCGGCCGGCTAATTTTGGCCGGATGGACTGAATTGGCATAATTATAAAAGGTTTAGGACTAAATTGGCTAAAAAAAGGTTTATGACTAAATTAGCACAATTGGAATAGATTTAGGACTTTTTTGGTAATTCTCCCTAGTCTTGTCTTGCACAAAAGACCAATTTTCATTTTGTCCCATTAAGAATGCATTACCAAGAATGACATCCTCATCTAGTGTCGAGAAAGGAAAGATCTGTCTAAAAATAAACATCGATTCCTACCTGCCATTCTCAATGCAATAGGCTTTGTTAATGCTCTCCACCATTTATCTGGCGATGCATTAGGTCTTGCAGAATTAGTACAAGCCGCAGTGTCTCTAATGAATATGGATAACACCCGGGAAATTTAAACATCACAACCATGTAAGTGCTTAATCCAGCTTCCTTGATGTGCCATTTGGGAGGGTTCGATCATATCCCAAATTTTGTCCACGGCTATGGACCATTGCCCTGCTGTATTCCTAAAGCTCGGAAAACTTCATGTATGTCTTGGGATGTGGATCTTTTCTCCATCGGAGTGCATTACCATTACAACATTGTTCTCTCTTGACTATGCATCCTCTTCTTCATATATAGGCATATTAATTTGTCTGTATCATATGATCCTTCTTCTAAAGTTCTTAAGTTTACAAATCTTTGAGATGCAACCTCTTCCCGATTGACTTGTTGTGCTGTATCCTGTGTTATAGTAAGGGCATATTTAGTAACCATCCAAATAGTGTTTGATTCTGATTTTTTGTTCCCGGGAGCAATTTAGGAACAGAATTACGTTTGGTAAAATTATGATTCTAATTTTCGTCTCTTTCATCCCCGACTTGATTACTTGCTTGAATAGAATCCCTCACTTCTCCTCTTTTAATGGTGGTCTGCTCATCCCCATCATCATCCTCATCCTCATCCTCATCCTCACCATCACTATAATACTCAAAATATACCTTAGCTTCTTCACTGTGAAGATAATGGTAAATGATATCCTTAATACCATTATCGTCATTAAAAAATCTCAAGACATCCTTTAATTCCTTCCCATGAACACAGTAATGTAGTTTTTGCACTTTGCATCATAAAAAATACACAAAATCCCTCAGAAAATAAATATATGATGGCTTCCGAACATTGACATAAATAGTACATTCATTTCCACCAGTATATTCCTAATCATTGGCGCCAATAAGAAACTCTCCACCATAGCAAACAATGATGCCTACGATTCGCGTTCATGTCGATGCTGCACCCAATGAAAAAAAAAAAAAACAAATATCATTACTTGTTGGGATCACATGACAGAATTAACAACTTCACATGGAGGTCCTTGTCGTTTTGTTGTCAAGAAATAAATGCAACTAATCTCCCAAATTCAGTACTTTTACAGCAAAAAAAAAAAAAACCGAATTGAATAAACAAAGTGAGGTCCCACCACCCATTTTTCAATTTAATCACATTTGGTCCCCTCGTTTCCCTCACAGAACAGTCCAGTTAATTAAATAGATTCGATCCCACCATTATTTCCCCCCGAGTCGAGCCTCATTTTTCCCTCCGCGCCCTATTTTTCTATTCGGTCCCCACAAAAGAAAGTGAACGAACGACTGTCGCGACCAAATTTTCGAGTGTGAACCACCTAGGGTTTTGGCTAATGGATTGTTAAGCCTAGACTTAACTCGGGCTCTCCCAAGCCCATACCAATTCGCGACTTTCGGTTCAAGTTCTTAACATGCAATTGTTTTAATTAGGAGTTGCCACTAATCTATTTTTTGTGAGTCGATTAGAAACCCAAGTAAAGTAATGGGAGATTTACTTTACTCCTACGAACCAGAGATTATGGGTACGGGGACTTGGTTACACTAGATTTCTCTAATGCCCTTTCGGTACCATTCTTTTAATTTCAAAAATGTTTTTGCAGGCGGCTTGAATTAATTTTAGGCTATTTCCCTAACATGTGAGGCGATCATGCGGGTGCACAAACCACCAATTTAACATCCAAGAAATCAATGAATAAATTGCAGGACTTACCTCAAAGCAACAAAAGCATCTGAGTTGTTAGATCAGAATCAACAGTCTTAGGTATGATTTCTAATTAACACGTAATTTTCTTTTTTTTGTTTTAACTTATTTAATGAAAATCATGCAATATGCAATGCAATATAACTAAATAACCTAATTATAATGTCATGCAATTTCTAATTAAATGGACCTAATAACAATCTCTAAATGACGTGCATTTCATGAATCTAGTCCTATATGACATTTACATGACATTTTTTATTTTTCCTAAAAATGCAATTTATCCTAACGAATGGAACTAATTTATTCTAAGACATTTTTTGTATTTTTCATGAAATTCGGAATTAGGAGAAATGTGAAAATTATCTAACTAGATTAAGATTCTATTCAATTTGCATTAGGAATTAGGTTAAGCCAAATCCTAATTTAAACTAAAATATTATCTTAACCAAAATAATCCTAAAATGCAATCTATTTAAGTAAATACTTAAACTTAAATAAATTAAGAAAACATATTATCTAAAATTGAATTAAGTGCAATTTTACCCTAATATGCAATGATGTGCAAAATATACCCTAACTCTACATGACATATGCATGATGATTTTTTGTTGTTTTTCCTTTTTCCTTTTTAATTTCGAAATTAATAATTGCCAAATAATTAAACATGCAATTTAAACTAGTGAAACAGAAATCTAACATCCTAAATTTATTTTTTTTTGGTATTTTTATTTAAGAAATTCGAAATAAATAAATTTCTTATTCTAGACATGCAAAATAACCTGAAACAAGCAATATCCTAAGATGCATCTAATCTAACTCAAATGTTTTTTTTTTCTTTTATGGGAGCAAACAAATAAAGGCATCAAGAACAACATATCAACAAATCCAGCAAAATATCATCCATGTCCATTTAATTTTGGAAATAAATTGACGAATCGTATCTCGCACATGAGATCGGATTGGCCAATTTTATACAAAATCACGAATTGTATCTCGAGCGTGAGATCGGATTGGTGATTTTTCCGTGCGGTGCGGGTCGTATTTCGAGCATGAAATCGGACCGTCAATCATATGCACGTTACGAAATTAGGAAGATTTCATAATTTAGAAGGCTACTCGAGATTTCACATATCTTAACATATCGGAAATTTCCATCATGGGCATCAACGGATATATCAAATAAGGAGACGGAATTTTCGAAAATCAAAATAGATAAGATTTTTACCTAATTCGAATATTGGCTTCCGAATTCCGATCCTCAAACGGCTACTCGCGACCCGATGTGGTGGTGCTTAGCGGGGTTCACGGGATGGCTATCCGCCAGGGGGCTTTGCGTGCGGCTCCTTGATGATTGCTCGATTCAACGATATGCACGTAAACCTCGAGAAGCAATCTTTTCAGAGGAAGTCTCTCTTTCAATCTGGTCCCCTCAATTGCATGGATGTATCGATTGTGCGGCCCTCATCTTTGTTGACTATTGACCTCTGAATATGAAGACTTTCTCACGTGTAATGGCCGAAGATCATCACTTGCAGGACTTGAGTCTGTGTTTAATGCTATGGTGGGCAGATGGTTTGCCCGAGTGGACTCAACCTTTTGAGTATGTCCTTTGTTCCCAACTCTCCATATCTCCTGGTTCTGCTCAAAAACCTGCAAAACAGAATATTTATCTAACTTGGTTCGGTGAGGACGCTACAAGTCTCGATGGTGCTTTATGTCATCATGGTGGAGGGTACGGAGCAGCAATTCGTTAGCACGGCAACGGCAGTGGCTCACGAGTTCACGATAGACATCGGGGTCAGCGAACTTGGCATAGTAGGACTCCACGGATGGGAATCTCGGCGCAACAGCTTTTTGGTCTGGTTCGAATTTGTTGCTGGCCGGGTAGTCGCGAGGGCAAGGTAGGGCGTCGGTCTTCGCCAAGGGACTTTCTAGATCTTCTTTGGTCTTCAAATTAAACCATACAACTGAGCCTCTTCCTCCTTTTTAATATTCCTTCCCGATCAAAATTGCACCCGCCGTACTTTCTGCCACCACTACACTTGCATAGATTTTCTCTCCCAAGTGTTGCTCTTTTGTCGGTGTCGCTAGGCACAGTATCTGCCAGGAAAGTGTTAGTGGTTGTGGACGATGAGCAAGGTGGAAATCGGGTGCACCGAGCCTGGAAAGGACTGGCTCTGGCTTATGGAGACTTTGGACCGGACACCATTAGTGGTGTGGCTTCGTCGTGACGAGGTAGCAGCGAGCGTCGGGTGGTTGCTATGGTGATCTTGGTATAACCGACGAATGAATCCCGTGAAAACGTCCGTGAGGTCTTGGCCAAGAAGGGACTCCGCCAAAACTCCTCCCTCTCATGTGTGTTTACCCTCTGTGTTTTTTATTGATTTCTCAAAAGAACGAACGGAAAGCCCCCAAAATCCGAAGAGAAGCCCCACTCACGTTTTTCTCTCGACGGCCATATATTCAATGTGTGGCCTCATAAGCCCTACATATGTTTACTTATTTATAGGGCACGGATTAGGGTTTTTAAATTTTCCAAATCCATATCCCCGATGATTTCTTTTCGAAACGCAATATTTGTTTTTTTTTTCCAAACGTAATATTTGCTTTCAAATTGAAATCTCGCAAAGATAAATTCATAAAATATTTCTGAGGATACGGGCTTGGACCGATTTGCTTTCTTCGTGGGCTTAGCCTAACTCATCAACTTAAAGTTTCCGAACCATCAATTCGAATCCATCCATCACCAGCCCAATGTAAATGCAAATAAAAAAAAAATGCACTTAAAACTATATGCTATGCAATTAACTAATTTTTTAGGGGTAAAATTAACCCCTAATTTTTTAATACGATAAATGACTAAACGGGTCGCCAAAATTTAGGTGTCAACAACGACGAAACCCTCAAATTTTCTATTCTGTCCCCACCACTTTCCCCTTGAGCCGAGCTCTCAATTTACCCTCCACGCCCTAACTTGCCCGTCGGAACCCTAAATTTTTCACTAAATTGACCCACATAGAGAACATGACAAACTTGAGTGAGCAAGAGTTGAGGACGTAGCCAGTGAACGAATGTGAATGACGGCGCAACTATAGCGGTGGCCGAGCGACGATGGGCAAGCGACGGCAGGCGAGTGAACGACAGTGGGTCAACGAGCTATGGCCGACGGCGTCGAGCGAGAATCCTATACGAACACCATTTTTGGCCCACGTCATTTTTTACCGTATGGAATCCACTACATGGCGATCGTTTTGTAGGTAATCCACGTGGAATGGTAAAACAACGTCATTTCTTACGAAGAAAAGGAAACGGCATCGTTTTATGCCATCTATCGTGGACAATATTAAGAGTTGTCGATTTTTTTTTAAATATAAATGCCACGTAATCATTTTGGTCGGAATTTCTCGCCGGTGGCACCAAAGTGATTGTTTTTTCTCCGATTTGGCACTTAAGTGATCCGACGGAAACTTTTGGCACCAAAGAGGAAACTTTTGGCACCAAAGTGAGCGCTGTACACAACTTATGGCACCATTAGTGTACTTATCCCGTCAATCTACCCCCAAATAGGAAACCTATTGGATGCAAATGGGTTTACAAGATTAAATACCGCGCTGATGGGTCTATTGAACGTTACAAAGCTCGGTTAGTAGACAAAGGATTTACTCAACGGGAAGGTTTTGACTACCATGAAACCTTTTCCCCCTTGCCAAAGATGTAACCGTAAGATCCTTCCTATCTGTTGCAATTATTAATGATTGGTCATTACATCAAATGGACGTACATAATGCTTTTCTGCATGGAGATTTAGATGAGGAAATCTACATGGATATTCCTTAAGGATTACGGAGACAAAGGGAGAATAGAGTATGTCATCTCCATAAATTTCTATGGTCTTAAGCAAGCTTCCAGGCAATGATATGCCAAATTTGCCGATGCTCTCACTTCCGCAAGCTTCAAACAGTCCATATATGATTACGCCTTGTTCACATGGACTCAACGTATGTCATCTATTTATCTGATGATATATGTTGATAATATCCTCATCATGGGAAATGATAGAACTACAATAGAGAGATTCAAGAAGTATTTGCACTTTACTTTTCACATTAAAGACTTGGGAGCACCCAAATACTTCCTTGGAATCGAGATTGCTCAATCTGATCGTGGGATTTCCCCCAGTCAACGGAAGTTTGTGTTAAAGATTATATCAGAGACAGGTTTGTCGAGATGCAAACCATCAGTCATTCCAATTGAGCAAAATACAAAATTGACCACCAAGGATTATAATGTTGGGACATCTGAGAATCATGATCCTGTTCTCAATGATCCTTCAGGTTATCAAAAGCTTGTTGGGAAGCTCATATACTTAACTATGACCAGACCCGACATATCATATGCAGTGTAAACTCTCAGCCAGTTCATACACAGTCCAAAGTTGTCTCACTTGAATGTTGCCTTAAAAATCGTGAGATACTTGAAGAAGTGCCTAGGACTAGGGATTCTTTTATCCATAGAATGCAATATGGAAATGTCGGCATACTGTGATGCAGATTATGCGACTTGTCCTATAAGTCGACGATCCATTACAGGTTTTTGCATTAAACTTGGAGATTCTCTTTTTTCATGGAAAACCAAGAAGCAGGCAACCGTATCATTGTCTTCAGCTGAAGCAGAATATCGAGCTTTGACAAAAACTACCTGTGAGATCATATGGATATGGGGACTACTTGGGGATCTTGGGATAAATTTAAAGGGTCCGACTAAGTTGTTTTGTGACAACGATGCGGCACTCAAACTTGCAGCAAATCCCATAGTACATGAAAGAACGAATCATATAGAAGTGGATTGTCATTTTATTCGAGAAAAGATTCAAGAAGGGATAATTGAGACTAGAGGAATTGAAACGACAGAGCAACTAGCCGATATCTTCACTAAACTCCTATGTCAAAGACATCATGCATATCTGTTGAGCAAACTAAGCATCTTGGATATCTACCAGCCACCAGCTTGAGGGGGAGTGTTGGAAGATATACATCAAACCCGATCCTGGGAGATACGCTCGGAATCTCAATTGATTTTAATTGTACATAAATTAGTTAGGAATTTTAGATTGAGATTAGATTCTGATTTATTGTGATTACACAAATGCTTCTTTGCCTTTTATTATTTCATCTCTATACTATAGTTACAGAAGAATTGTACATCGAATACGGACTGAATATACAAATTTCCAGATCTCTCTAGTCTTCTTCTCGATAGTTCATCTTCTTTCATATAACATAAACAAATAGAAGAAATTGATTATCAACAAGACGACAACTGGCAATGGACAAAACAAAACAAGGCATCAAGAGGTTTATTAAAACCACTTTATGAATAATTAACCCTTGAAAGATGTCAGCATTGACATAAAACAACAAGGTTGGCTAATAACAAAGTTTGTTTGTAATTTGGGCGCATGATATTGACTCGATTTCTCATGAGAATCCATTTGCAAAAGACATTATATTTGAGCTTACTTACTCGGATTGAGATTTGTGCTTTATCTAACCTATAATATCATTATAGCGTTTTTCAATTCCAAATTTATCTACATATAAAATTTTAATTCGTTCAATATAGTCCATTTAGTATATATTCAATTTAGTCATTGAACTATGTGCAAATGTTCAAAGTTGTCTTTCCATTAATTTTTGTTTTGGATAATTTTGAACATTTTTATAAAATCAAAAGAATTAGAACAAAGATGTACTAGAATGTTAGAGATCACATTTTACAAAATAAAATTTTAGATACAACATTGTACATTGAGGTAAAGTCAGGGACTGAATTAGACAATTTAAAAGTTCAAGGATGATGCAATTGAGCAAAAGTTCAAAAACTATGTATATAGTTTTCTCTATAAAAAATTATAAGTGAATAGCATAAGAAGTATTTATTTTATTGCTTATCGTGCAATTGAGTCTCGAACTTTTCTTTGTTAAATCAAGATCCTCAACTTTTAAAACTTTGGCTCAGTGTGGACCTCGGTTAATAGAATTGCCATATCATATGGACCTACTAACTATTGCGGACGCAATTTAAGTTGTTGACGTGGCTTTGTCACACTCAATTTAAATAAATTAAAAATCATATTTCTTTGGGTTAATACCCTGAAAAACCCAAAACTAGTATACATGTGACAAATTTACCCCAAACCATTTTTTTGACCACCAAAAATCTCAAATTGGTATATTTTTGACAAATTTACCCCAAACTGGTACACCTGTGACAAATTTATCTTATGTTAGTTTTCGTTAAATTTTACTGTCAAATTATTAAGTTAAATGACATGTGAGAGTTGACTGGTATACCAATGTGGAATTTTACGCTTTGTTTGTCATAATTTACAATTTTTGTGATTTTTTTATGATATTAATCCAATTTAGCAAAGGGTCTATTTGTCACAGTTTGGGGGTTTTTTGCTATCAAATAAATTAGTTTGGGATAAATTTGTCATAAATGTACCGGTTTAAGATTTTTTATGGTCGATCGAGTAAATTTGTTACAGATGTACCAGTTTGGGGTTTTTCATGGTCAAAAAAATAGTTTGAGGTAAATTTGTCACAGATATACCAGTTTAGGGTTTTTCCAGGTATTAATCCTATTTCTTTTTCTCACCGCTAGTACATGACACTGCATCACACCCTGCGCATGCCGCTCATTGCTGGCTGGTGCATTGCCATTGATCATTGTGTAGACCACAAATATATCTCCTACCTTCAATAGAGGTTGTGCATCCTCGACAACGATGAGGATACGATGAAAATCACATGGAATTTTAGTTGTATTATCTATGCTTTAATCTAAAAGTTCCATTGCAATTTTAACTGTAAGCATAAAAAAGTACGATATTTTTGTTAGATCCATCTCATCACACATGAAACCATATATCGTCTCACAAATACCATAGGGATCAAGTATAAAGTTAAAATGCATGAAGAAGTCTTGTTACATCTCTATATCAACACCATTTATTCAACTTTCTTGATAAATTGGCGAGAGTAGCCATAACAACGTTTGTCATCATGCTTTTCCAGCTAAATCAAAGAGGTGTATCTTTTCTGCAACAACAACCTTGGCTTCCTTGGTGGAGGACATGATGTTGACGAGATCCTTTTTGGGCTCCCTCAAGCATTCCATAAAAGTTGCCCTAAACCAAGCTGCAACAACAACTCCTTCACAGCCTATTCATCATTTGTTCTCAGCCATAAATTAAGTTTGCTCGTGGATTATGACATGCAACTTGACACAAGAATATATGAGGAAACTTTTTATCTATTGAGAGTTGTAGTAGGGCAATGATGATATGACAATACCGTGAGTTTTTCAAATGGAACGGTGGCTTCTCCATCTTCAGAGCTTCACCTTCAATGATATGGGTAGATTTGCTTATTGAAATAAGAATTGATGCTCTCTCAATATGTGATATGAAATGCATCGTTAGTTAACACCACTGCTAAGTTAGCAATGCTCTTTACAATATAATTTCTACCATCTCAAAATAGCTTAACATCTTAGGTTGCGTTTAGCAGTCAAGATAAAATTCAAAATGAGATAAAATTTATCATATCATGTGTTTAGTGCCTACTCAAGACAGGATAAATGGGGATATAGACAGAGACAAAATTATCCCATAGGAGAGGTGGAATAAAAAGTAGAATTTAGAATCCATAATAAGAAAGTTATTTTTCTCAAATGATAGACTTTTTAAATTAACAAAATTAAAATTATATATCAATATAGATAATATTTGAATTCTAATAAGAAATCTAAAATAACAAAAAATAAAAATTTAGTTATTTTAATTTAATCTTATTGTTATTCATATATATTCGAATTTAATTATATTTTATAAAATAATTTTAATATATAAATATAAATTTATATTTTAGGTATATTAGTACATTTCACTATTTAATAAAATTTTATTAGAGAACGATGGGAGGAAAAATAAAAAACAAATTAATTGATAAAATAGAGGAAAATAAAATAAAATAAAATAAAACAAGTAAGAGTGTCACGAGAGATAGTTATTTTTCTAGCATTAAAATTTTTTTGAATTAACAAAATTAAAATAATATCTCAATATAAATAATATTTGGATTCTAATATAAGAAATTCAAAATAACAAAAAAAAACAATTTAATTTAATTTATTTTAATCTTATTTTTTATTTTTTATATTGTAATTTAATTATATTTTATAAAATAAGTTCAATATATAAATATAAATATATTTTTATATTTATTATATATTTTAGGTATTTTAGTATTTTGGTTTTATTAGTACAATCTAATGTTTATCAAAATTTTATTAGAGAATGATGGGAGGGGAAAAATAAAAAAGATTTTAATTAAGGAAAATAAAATAAAAAACCAAATAAAATAAAGTAAGCAAGAGCATCGTGAAAGATTTTATCATCTCTATTTATAAAATTTTTGTTCATTTTTACTAATATGTACTTTATACTAAACAATGTAAATGATATGATGTAAATATTACTGCAATCATCAAACAATGGATAGAATATATCAATATCGTCTAAATTTCATATCCTATCCTATCCGGTTTATCACGATTAGAAATCTGAATGATCAAATGTACCCTTAGAGAAGATGGCTAAATTCCATTTCTTGCACCTTCTTTCGCCCACTTGGGGGCTCTCCCCTTGTCCTCTTTGTAGCTCTTGGGTTTTTACAAATTCATTGGCTAATAGATATGGGGCTCGCACGAGGCTTCCCTCATCCCACTTGGCCTTCGGGCAAAGCGGAGTGTCGAAATCTAAAATACAATTCATACCCCTTTTAGCTCCGTTCGTTTCGTAAAAAATGTAACGCTTCTAGAAAATATTTTCTAGAAAGTCATTTTCCATGAAAATGTAATTAATATTCGGTGTTTGGATGAAACCTAAAAATGAAGTGGAAAATATTTTTCGCTATTCAGTAAGGAAAATATTTTCCTCCATATACTCTTTTTCATTTTTTTTTTTTAAAATGGATCTTTCATATTCTTTAAAAATTGATTTTTAATTATTTTTAATTTTAAAATATATTATTAATTTTTTCATTTTTATTTTATTTTATTTTATTTTTGTTTTCCATCTCATTCTTTCTTGGCTAGTCGCCGACCACGGCAATGGCCCGTGACCGGCCACCGGCGAGCCTCAAGCTCGCCGACAAGCACAAGGCTTGCCACTCCCAGTTGGCGAGTGTGACATCGAGCTTGAGGCTTGCTAGATCGACAAGCTCGATGCTCGCCTAGTGACAACCAACGATTAGCCAAGAAAGAAGAAGATGGGAAACAAAGAAAAGAAATAATTCGAATAAAAAACGATTAGCTTGAGATCGATGAGCTCGAGATCGACGAGCTCGACATTCGCCTAATGACGACCAACGATTAGCCAAGAAAGAATGAAATGGGAAACAAAGAAAAGAAAATGAATAAAATAAAATAAAATAAAATAAGAAAAAGGAAATTAAAAACATTCAAATTAAACAAAAATTAAAAAATAATTCGAATAAAAAATAAAAGAAGAAGAAGAAAGGAGAGGAAGAAGTGATGATTTGTAGAGGTGAGGAAAATGTTTTCCACTTTTCAAAAGTAGATTACATTTTCCCCTAATTTAGAAGGCTTTGTCCTTTCATGGAAAACATTTCCCCAAGAAATTCATTTTCCGTGAAACAAACGCTAGAAAATCCGGAAAATGTTTTCCCAGAAATTATTTTCCACAAAATGAACGAAGCCTTAGAGAAAATAGCTCTATCAACTATAACAATATCAATGGTGTGGGCAGTGTGATAGCATGCCAGACCAACAAATGCTTCACTGCCTTATGATGTCAAATTACGCACGACGCAAGGTTCTTTAAACCCAATTTCGCCTCCTGAAACTAAGCCATTGTACAATTTGTCGGATTGGGATATGTGTCCATGAAGAAGATTAGTGTGGTCATGCATAGCTTTTGTATCAATCCTTGTGTGGAGCATGTAATATATTAGGATATGGTTAGGTGAGATTTGGGCATTGCCAACTAAACATGCACAAATAGAACCCTTATAATCATAATTTTAATGTCTCTCTCCGCCTACAAGGTTTCTCATCCTCTTCGATGCTTTTCAAAGATGCTTTCTCATTCTCTCCGGAGCACCCAGTGTAGTCAATAATATACAGGGTTACTATATGAGAGTTCGAATGTAATTTGTAATGTGTTGTCTAGTTCTTGACATCTTTGTAAGTGTTTGTTAGGCTTGCTACACTTGTTCTTGATGGTTTAAACTATTTGGCATGATTATTTGACATGGTATAAGATCAATGTTCTTTCGCTTGCCTATCCATTACGCACTTGGAAGTCTAACCTTTTGTTGAAGAGGGATTCGTTTAGAACTGTATAGGTCCTTTCCTCGACGTTGAGCTCTGGAATTTTTTTTTTTTGTCATTCCTACTCTATGCCTACTCTACACTCACTCTCAAACTTTTGCCCTGCTTCTTGCAGGGCGTGGGAGTCGAAACCCACTCTTGAAACTTACGCGTCTCCATCCCATCCCCCCCTGAGAAGGTGGGGATTTGAACCCCTCACCTCCTCCTTCCATGTTGGAATTTGAATTCAGGCAAATCGTCACATTAAAAAGATGAATTTCTGAAGTTCATCTTGTCTATTGTGTTTTGAAAGGTTATTTTTCATGTTTGTTTGCTTGTGAAGAATAATGCAAACTATATAAGGCATTGTTTTGATCCTAATTTGGGTACAAGCATAAAATCCATGGAAGTCTTGTTGGTTGGAATATATCTTGATGATCTTTAGATTTAAACAACTTTTTAGGGAATGAAGTTCTGGATCATTACTGTTCTGTGTTTGTTTTGCCTGTATCACCACCATGGCACAATGCGTCTGTCCAAATAAGTAATTCTTTGTGCTAACCTGAAAGCAGATGGTGGCTCTTCATAGTAATTAGCATATATTATAGTACTTGGGGTTGGATCATAGATAATAGGATTAGATGCTTGATGTATGAGCATGGGTAATGGATCATAAAAGAAATCTGATATTTATTCTACGAAGGTGATTGATGAGCTTGATCAAATGCTGATGTGTCCTTTTCTTTCTTTATTTGTTATAGTAATCTTGGGAGCTTTTAAAATTTGGTAGACATGATAAGTTAATGCTATATATGCATCATGTCTTTTCCATAAATGAGTTCTAAAGTCCAGTTGGCTTAAAGTGAAAAATGGTAAGATATAGGCAACCACAGAAAATGCGAGCTTGCACTTGGCTCCCTTCTTCTGGACCATTTAGTTATCAGTTTCTTATTTCCCCTTCAGCAAATGTTTTTATTTCTGCCTGATTTTAGGGGCTGCTTTCATGGTTGATATTCATTAAATCTGTTACAGTACTTGCTAACTGCAGATGTAACAAGAGGGTATCTGCACAAATCCTTATGTGCCACAATGGAGTTCATTTTAGAAGCTGATAAGGGTATGGCATGTTTTCTCATTGATTCTAAATCAATTTTGGCAATGATAACTTGCGGGAAGGATCTAATCCAGCGCTTCCTCTGTTAATTTTTTCAGCTGAGCTTCTTGATCAACCAGCTTCTCCTGAGATAGTTATCTTTTACATTACTCAGGATACCCAAAGACATCCATTGCTTCCTGAGTTGAAATCAGGCAAACTTCTATATGTATCTATCTTTCAGTCTCTAGCATAATTCTGAACTATAATCAATTGGTCAGATAGAAAATTGTAATACGCTTATTTATTTGCTCATGCATATTTGGATTAAAAGCGATAGGATGGACAAGTTCTGATATAATTAATTGTAAAAGTCTCATTGGTTTTGTTGCTATATCTAAAGCAAATATGCATTCGCCTGATCCAACTTCTTATGAGGAAGATGTTGACATACAGGTGGTTTTCGAGTGACTGGAAAGATGTCCATTCAGTGTGCTCTATCAGATCCAATTAGTGGAGAGCTTATTGTGGAAACATCTGCAGTTCCAATTCGCTCTGTTGACATACACATACTTCGAATTGAGTCGATTCTTTTTGGAGAGAGAATTGTGACTGACACGTCCTTGGTACAAACAACCCAGGTGCGTAAATTTTTAACTAAATAGATGTATATTTCTGGATCAAAATCTTCCTTAACAAAGTCCTTCTACATGTACTAGATAGCAGATGGGGATGTGTCTCGGCATATGATATTGCCCATCTACGTTATTCCTCCTCGCCTCTTAACTTGTCCAACGACCTCGGCTGGGTGAGTTGCTGGATTCACATTGCCACCACTCTTGTGTCTCGTTCTTTTTCTGCATAAGCACGTGTAGTGGAACCCCACAGCTTAACAGTGATTGTGTATTCTTAGGTCCCTTCAGTCTCTACACAACTAATCTAATTTATTGGAGAACTCTTATGACAATTGAGCATTAGCATCATAGTGAACCGAAGAGGTTAATCTTGCTTTCAATATACTTACTAGGTTGAATATCCAATATTTTATTTTCAAATATCCAGATAAGCAGTGGAAACTTTTTATTTGTTGATAAAGATCTATATACAATCAGTCCTTTCAGTTAAATCTGGAAATATGCAGCAACCTTAGCTTTAAGTAGATTGATTGACTGCATTGAGCTTCACTTATTGGAAGGATTAGCATCCAACACCCAGCCCGTCAGCCCCCAATATAAGCACACAAACAGAGAATGCTTGGACCTTTGTTTCAAAAGGCTTGAAATGAAATTCCTATTGAAATGAAATTCCTGAGAGACCACCGCACAACCTTTGGAAATGCTCTGTGCTTGAAGACATTATTGATTACTTAGTTTCACCTCTGACCGCAGATGAATGTCAGGCTTTTGTTTTTCATTTCACATGCAGCTTTGGAAAATCCATCTGCAGTAACTTTTTTGTTCTTTCCTTATGGACCCGTGGAAGCTACTACTGCATTGACTTTACATTAACTTGCATCTTCCAAACAGATCATTTTCAATCGAGTTCAAAGTTGCCATAGTTATTAGCTTTCAATCAGAGCTATCGAAGATGCAGGCCAAGTCAGATCCCAGAACTCCTAGGCTGTGGGTATGAAAACGGATTGTTTTAGTTTTATGTGCTTTATCTTGAGCTCTATCTTGAAAAATGCTCCCTTTTATCAATTTTAGATGGCAATGGAAACTCTACCACTTGAACTGGTTCGCACCAGATGAGAATCAGTGTGGAGGCAACAACTCAGACTTTAATGTCTGTACTTTCTTCAGAGAAGTGTCTTGTATCAGTGATCGTTTGGGCGGTTGTTCACCATTGATTCAGATTGTTGTCATATACAACGGCTAGTGTAATCTGCTCACAATCTTGATGGCGGTGGCTGCACTGTCAAAAGGTGTTTTTACTACTGGATGCAAACAGGATCACGTAGTTCATTATGTTGTATCCTCTTGGATATTTGGAGGCAACAACTCAGACTCTAAAGTCTGTACATTCTTCAAAGGGTTGGATTTTTACTGTTGGCCTTTCAGAACGTTTACTGTAGAGGTTGATGACTTCTCTTCCATTTGCTAAACGATAGTTGACTATTTACCATTTATACTCGGATTAGATAGCACGTTTCAAGGTAAATTCAATTACATGTGTAACTAGAGATGCACGCGCATGCGCACAGACACACGCACATATATTTATATCTCCAAGGTGGAGTAGATACAATGTATTAAACAGCAAGGATAACCATTGTATCCAAGCCAATGCTGTATTCCCCATAATATCAGTGAAAACCGCTAAAAACCAAAACCGAAAAGAGAAGGTACAAATGTATAAAGATTCTGAGTATACCACTAGAAAGCGGAGAATAATGTAAATAAAAGCACTTGGCCATTTTTATTACTTGAAGGAGGTCTCAAATTTCCATCAAGACATTTGTCTTAGGTAAAGGCAAACAAGTTCGGAACTCATCTTATTAACATAAACCTTCCCAATGTTTCACTCTAATGAAAACTCGAAAAGCATGGAATGCTTGTACTTCTCACCAGGTCGAACGATAACGGAAGGAAAGTTTGGTTGGTTGATGGCATTTGGAAATCCTTGCGTCTCCAAACACACTCCAGAGTGCTTGCCATATGCTGCATCGCCTTTACCAACTACTCCATTTACGTAATTTCCAGTGTAAAACTGCATTCCCGGAGCATTGGTCCACAAGTCAAGAACCCTAGAACTTGAAGGGTCCTTCAGTTTGGCAGCATGTTTTAGGCCCGACTTCTCTTCCCCACAGTCCAGCACATAGTTATGGTCGTACCCTAAACCAGGCACCTCATGAATCGAAGCGCCAATCTTCTTCTCCGTCGTGAAATCAAAAGCCGTTCCTTTGACAGGCATAATTTCACCTGTTGGGATTGTGCTCTGATCCACAGGGGTGATGTGATTAGCCCATATCTGGATGGAGTGGTTTAGTATGTTTCCTGAATCGTGACCGGCTAAGTTCCAGTATGTGTGCTGAGCCAAGCTGATGGGAGTGGCCTTATTTTCAGGCACAGCTTCCATGTCAAGCCTCATTGTTGTACTAGAAGTTAGGGTGTAAGTAGCAGTCACAGCAACATCTCCCGGGTAACCTATAATCATATGACCATGCAACCCAAGGCATCAAGGCTGTGTTTGCGCAAACGACTGGGTGCGTCGATGAGCATGTGTGCCAGTGTGTGCGCATGCATATGAGAGAGAGAGAGAGAGAGAGAGAGAGAGGGAGAGAGATACCTTCTTCCCCATCATGACTGTGATATTTGAAGGTGATGGAAGGATTTTCGCCTTTCTTATAATCAGCTACCTCCCATATCACCTTATCAAAACCCTTGTGCCCACCTAAGTAACACAAAAAATTCAGAAGGCCATTATCAGATTGACATTTAGAAATAAATGACTCTCGAATGGTGTCAGCATTGACATATAACAAGAAGTTTGGCTAATGATTAATTTTGCATGTAATTTCAGCGCATGATATTGATTAGATTTCTCACGAGGATCCATTTGCAAAATACATTATATTTGAGCTTTCTTACTCAGATTTAGATTTGTGTTTTATCTTATCTAAAATATCATTTAGTATTTTTTTTCGATTCAGAATTTATCTCTATAAAAATGTGTTTTTATAAACAAATAATGCTGTGTGACCAAGTGTTTAGTACTTTCCGAGCATCGATGTAATTTATATGACCAATTCGTTAAGAATCTTACACCAGAATCTGCATGACAGGTTGCCAGCAGGATTCTAGTAGCTTGATACAACAGTGCTCATTGTTTTATAGAAAATGAATTATGTAAATTATCTACGTACGATTATCCGTAAGAGAGAGCGCGAAATTATAGAATTTGCCAAACTTTCAAGCAAATCTACATCAATCCCATAGGACAGCTCTTCAACGCACCCTCTTATTATTGTTAAATTGGAATAGATGGTCCCCTCTCTCTTCATAATTTTTATTCACTAGCAAAACAGCTCGTGCGAAAGGAAAATAAAAAAATTA